>NW_006399832.1:8254942-8267419 GCF_000299155.1 Elephantulus edwardii
GCCATCCCCTTTTCCTTATGAATCAGGGTGAAGTCTCTCTCAGGGAGGAGTGATAGGGAATGGCAAGGGACACACTGACAAAGGAGATTAATTAGAACTGGCTTTGACAAGCACTGTGGCAATTGGACAATTAAAACAGACATTGGGGGGGAAAGAAGAACGAACTGGGGAGGAGGGAACAGTGAAACAATGAATGAATGAAAACCCAAAATCTCTGTAAATGTTCATTAAAACTAATAAAATTTAATAATTAAAAAAACCAAAAAAAAGAAAGGAAAAAAAACCAAAAACAAACAAACAAACAAAAACATAAAACTACAGCTGCCAAGACTCAGTTTTGATTCACTGCGACCTGGTTGCCAAGATTTAAATCTTTTTCCTGAAGAGCAGCTGGTAGATCTGAACTGCAAATTTTGTGTTAGCAGTACAACACATCACTATTTCTACCAGGTTAAATGAAGTAACAATTGAAAGCTAGAAAACAAACAAGTTTATTCTGACTCAGTGACTACAAACCACACAAATGAAAAAGTACTTATGTCTCACCAATTCTCCCTGGCAAGAGAGTGTACACCATTTCAAACCCCTAACCAAATCACAGCAGTATCAATCCACCAAGTACCTTTCAGAAGAAAGATGGAGAGTGTCTTCCCATAAAGAACGACAGTCTCACATATTGCTGGAGGGTCAGTATATGTTAGAACCCACTCAGTGGCAGTGGGGCTTTCTGTCCACCAAGAGAACTGGACAATTTGTGGTCTTGCTTGAAGGACCATGTTTTAACACTGAAATGGTGTATTTGCCTCCATGTTCAGACAACTTTGCATGGGACAAAGGATAAAATTCAGGAGAGGTAGAAGGGGAGGGAAAGACAGAAAGAGAGGCCAAGAATCTCCTAAAAGAGCTGTAACATAGATCAAGGTCTGTAACACCGAAGCAATGAGGGGCCCAAAAGGGGCTCAGTGACAGAACAAGCAGCAGCAGGATAGGCCCTGTAACACAGTCAGTGGTGCTAGGAAAAATCTCCTGCTAGGACTGTACCTGAAAGATAGCTAAACAAAGCTGCTACACTAGTTATGAGCTGTGTCAGTCAGCAGTTGGAGAGGTCACTGGCAGGAGGCCAATGGCAGGCAGGGCTATGCAGCCAAATGAAATTGTGTAGGGTGGAAAGGAAGCTGAGCAGGCTTAGAGCTCTACACAACAGAGAGGGAGTGTACTGAGCCTAGAAGCCTGGAGATGCTGAGTGAAGGTCTGCACAATCGAGGAAGGGAGGAAACAGCAGAGAGAAAAGCTTGCTTAATTGCAAGGTCAAGAAAAACAGAGCTTTCCTGCACTGAAGAAGGGAAAGATATCTTCTCTACCTCAGACTTGACCAGATGCCTCTTGATCCTTGTCCTAAATTGTATTTAATCTACTGATGCTGATTCAGAGTTATACCCTGTTGCTCCCTTAACAAACCAATTAATTGTAGGTATATTTGGGGAGTTCCAAAGTACATCTGATTCAGGCCATGAACTTTCTGATCCCTTGCTATGCATCTGAGAGCCGGAAAAATGAATAAGGATGACAGAAGGAGAACAAATCCTTTAGAGCTGTGGTGTGGGAGAAAAGCACTGAGCATCCCATGGACGGACAAAACAACAAACAAGTATGTCTTGGAGAGGGTGCAGCCAGAGTGCTCTGTGAAGGCAAACATGAAGATCCTTCACCTCACCTACCTTGGGCATGTTGCCAGGAGAGGCGATTCCTTGGGGAGGAGAAGATATGACACTTGGAAAGGCAGAAAGTTGGTAAAGGAGAGAAAGACCCTCAACCAAGTAGACTGACACAGTGACTGCTGCAATGGGCTCTAGTGTAACAGGAAGTGTAAGGATGGCACAGAATAGGACAGGGTTCAGCTCTGTTGTTCATAGGGTTGCTATGAGTCATACTCAACCCAATGGTACCTAACAACAACAACAAAATCTAACTATTAAAATGAATTATTTCAAGTGAGAAGAAAGGTAGAGAGTGTTTTGGGTGAGATAGGTGATGTCAAAAATGGTAAAAAGGATGGAAAATGAAGGTATGTCAGACTTTCTCACAGGAATCGACTTGGGCTGATGTTGGCCTCTTCTCCTCCTAAAATTTAGGTGCTACTAGAATGTTAAAATAGCCTCAATTATATGCAGAAGCCAATATTAAATCATGAACAAATTACATATGTCAAAGATAAAAGAGAACATATGGTTTGTAAACAATAACTATAAATAAATTACAAATGCACATACTATACTATTTGACACAGACATTTCTAAGAATTTATACTATAAACATGGCAACATGTACACAGCTACATTACAAAAATCAAGTTTTATGGCAAAATGCTGGAAAATATTTAAATGCATATCAGTAGGGGGATGGTAAATATGTAATGGTAGATTATATAGAAAGATATGCTCTTCAATAAGTTTCAAGCACCAGTATCACAAGCTCCCAAAATCTACTAAATAAAAGTAACATATGGAATTAGGTATATATTAAACTAACACTTGTTTATTATGAATAAAATTTAAAATATTCCCACAACTATATGGACATAAACAAAATTTGCTTAAAATTCTGACACTGCTTTGGGCATGGCATTTTAGTTATTTACCTACTACTAACTGTCAGGACACCCAACCTTTATATTCCATCCCATTCTTAGGGTGAAATTCTGAAAATTACAATGCCCAGGCTCTCTTAAAATCTGTTTTCTGTTAAGTAGCTCAAGATCAAAAGACAAGATGGAAAAGAAAAGCTTCCTGCCTCTAGTTCTAACAGTAAATGTGCACCAATACTCAAATAAAATTCTGTGTGTGTGCGCACATGCATGTATTTGTGTGTATGTGTTTTAATATCACAACAGGATACAACTAGTTGGTGTGTTAAGAAAAGGACCTTACATACCTACTCATCCTATCTCTGAGTATTGTGGATGCATTTCTTTCAATTGTTTTTTTTTCTTTTAGTGGTCCACTACATACTCAACATCCTTCACAAATATAGTAATTCAAAGGTCTAAGTTCTTCTTATTTATTATCCAGATTTCACATGTTTATGAGGGAACTAAAAATGCTATAGCCTTAGTCAAGCTCCTTAAAGAGGTCTTTTAGTCAGTTTACCAAAAATAATGTGGATTTCTTGACTAATGCTTCCTGGTGTGGTGATTACAGATCCAAGTAAAATGAAACCTTTAACTACTTCAATCTTTTCTCTTTTCATGAGGTCGCTTGCTTATTGTTCCAGTTGTGAGGATTTTTCTTTTCTTCATGTAATAGTTGTTGTTGCTAGGTGCTTTCAAGTTAAGTTCAATTCATAGCAACCCTATGAACAACAGATCTGAACCCTGTCCTGTCCTGTGCCATTTTCATCATTTCTGACCAACTTAGCCCACTGCCACAGTCATGTGTCAGTTCATCTCATTGAGGGTCTTTCTCTCTTTAGCTGACCATGTATCTTTCCAAGCATAATGTACCTTTCCAAGGAACAGATTCTCCTAGTAATCTGTACAAAATATGCGAGGCAAAGTTCTTTCATCCTTCCAAGGAGCACTCTTGACTGCACTTTTCCCAAGACTTATTCTGCTTGGTTTTTTGGCATTTCAGGGGACATTTAGTGCAATTTTCTAACAGCACAACTTTTCTTTCTATTAAGGTGTAATTCATACTGAATACAATAGTTTTTGGGCATGTTCAAATCTTTAAACAATCAACTCTGTATCATTTGCACATTACTAGTTGTTATTTTTTTTTTTTTTGCTGTGAGTTGGAACTGACCCACAGCTGACACTCCACTAGGTTTTCAGAAGCAATTAATCACACAGGAGGAGAATGTCTAGATCTCTCCTGCAGAGTAGCCAGCAGATTTAGACCAAAAGCCTTTAGGACTGCAACACAGTTTCTTACTATTAGATCACCAGAACTCCTTTTTTTCATTAATTGTTAATTAATCTTCCTGAATTCCTTAAACTATGCTTCTTCATATAGTACAGTTTCTTAAATTATTCACTAAAAATACAGATTTAAGTAGTATCATATAAGGACAGGGAGTTCAAAGCCAGGTGATGCCTGTGTAAAAACAGTAAAACATAGTGCAGTGCAGTAGAAATGTTCAGTGTGGCTTGTCCAGCCATTGGCTTTGACACATAGTCAGGTGTCTGTGGTCCCATGAATAGCTTGGATAGTTTGCTAATAATGCAAATAAAATCCTTTGGATAGGAACATGTAAATAAGTTATGTACACTATTAATGAGGGCACTGGGCAATTTTGTCATCCTGTTAGGCTTAAATTTAGCCAATTTAGTTAAAGAAAATCAGCAAGAAAGAAGCAAAGCAGTGAGTCTTTTTGAACCAGAAGGTCCTATGCATGTTAGGGTTCCAAGAGAAGCAGAACAGGGGGTGAAAAATCAGAGACCTATGTGAGACAGAGCTGTATTAAAACTACCTCTCCACAAAGCAAGAGGCAAGGGTCGTCTTCATCTTGTCTTACAGGTTGAAAGGTGAGGGGAAGGTGCCATAATTAACAGTACTAAAAGAGTTTTGTAACACTGCCCCAGAGCCTCAAGGCTGTAGTGCTGGGGCCTGTGAGCACACCTAAAATGTTGTCCTAACATAAGAACTGCATTCTTTTTCCTACCTTAACTGGCACTTACAACTTCCCTAATATACAACAACAATAACCCCCAAAATAATGAGTATGGCCTCTTAGTTCTGTGAGATCATTGCAATAATTAGTGGATCTAACAGCACAGAAATTGTAACAGTTCGTGTTAGAATGCTAAAAGTAAGTGCAGGACCATGGGTATACATCTGTCTGATCTATAAGAATAAGCTTTGTGTTGTTGATGTTGTTGATAGGAACTCTTCTTCTTTGCAGAGTAGTTGTTGTTAGGTGCCATCAAGCCGAGTACAACTCATAGCAACTCCATTAACAACAGAACTGAACCCTTTTCTATCCTATGCCATCTTCATTATCTCTGATACTCTTGAGCCCGTACTACATGAATCACTGATCATTACTGTGTCAATCCCTCTGGTTGAGGGACTTCCTCTCTTTTAATGATCCTCTACCTTTCCAAGCATGATTTCTCTTTCCAAGGAGTGTTGTTGTTGTTGTGATGCATCGTCAAGTAACCCTATGTACAAGAGCTCTGAACCCTACCCTATCTTGAGCCAATCTCATCCTCTCCAACAGACCTAATCCCCTTTCTCCAGACACTGAGCCAATCCATCTCATCCAGGGTCATCCTCTCCTGCACTGTCTCTCCACCCTTCCAAGCATGATGTACCTCTCCAAAGACTGGTCCTTCCTGGTCACGTGCCCAAAGTATGTGAGACAGAGCTTCAAAATCCTTGCCTCCAGGGAGCAGCTACATTTCACCCTCTCCAGAACAGAACTGTTTGTTCTCCTGGCAGTCCACTGTATGTTCAAAACTCTTCTCCAGTACCAAAATGCAAAGGCATCAATTCTTCTATCATCCTAACTCACTGTCCAGCTCTCTGACACATAGAAAATTAACTGCAAAGACCAGAGCCAGCACCAGGCACACATTAGTCCTCAAACTGGCATTGTTGCTCTTCAGTACTCTAGAGAGATCCCTGACAGCAGACTTTTCCAATGCAATTTGTCTTTTGATTTCCTGACTGCTGGTGCCAAGAGTGTCAATTGTGGAACCAAGAAAGTTGAAGGTATTAACAGTCTCAATCTCTTCTCTGTCTAGCATGAAGCTACCATTTGGCTCAGTGGTCAGAGTCTGTTTTCTTGTCGGTGAACTTCACTCCATAATGAACACTACAGTTCTTAACCTCTGCAGCAAATGCTTCAAGTCCTCCTCAGTTTCAGCAAACAAGGTTGCATCATCTGCATAATTCAAGTTGTTGCTGAGTCCTCTTTCGATTCTGATGCCACATTCCTCCTCATAAAGTCCAGCCTCCTGAATGTTGAGTTATGCAGACAGATTGAAAAGGTATGGGGCTACCCAGGATGCATCCCTGAGGCACACTTTTCCTGATCCTGAACCAGGCAGTGTTTCACTGCTCTATTCTGACTACTGCCTGTTTGATCAAATCAGGTTTCTCATAAGCACAATTAAAGGCTCTAGAATTCCCATTCTTCTCAAGGTTAGCCACAATGTATTGTGATGCACACAAACATCTTTGAAAAATCAATGAAACACTGACAGACACTCCTCTAGCACTGCTTTTGGCCAAGATCTGTGTAACGCTGGTTATGAAGTCCCTGTTGTCATGGCTTCTTCTAAATCCAGCTTGTACATGTGACAGTTCTCTGTTGTTGAATTGCTCCAGACATTTTTGGATAATCTTCAGCAGGATCTTGTTTGTGTGTGGTATTAGTGATATTGTTCATTAATTTCCACAGTTTGTCGGATCATTTCTTTTTTTAATGGGAATAAACTTTGATCTCGTCTAGTTAGTTGCCCAACTGGTTGTCCTTCAGATTTCTTGGCATAACCTGGTAAGCACATCCAGGGCAACATCTGTTTGTTGAAATATATCAATTGCTATTGCATCTCATAACAACATGCCTAAAATAGGAAAGATGAAGCTTTGCCATCTTTGCCTCCAAGGAACACTCTGGGTGCACTTTTTCAGCGAATCCATGGAATATTCAGTGATTTTTCGGACAAACATTTATCTTCAAACTGACATCAATGCTCATCAGTATTTTGAAGAAGTCCCTCACAGCAGACTTGCCCAATGCAGTATTGTTGATCTCCTGACTATTGGTCCCGGGGTGTTGACTGTTGACCCAAGTAGGATGAAATCATCTACAACTTCAATCCTTTCCCCCTCTATCATGATGTTGCCTATGGGCCCAATAGTGAACAGAGGTATTTGGGGAGTTAACAATGGCGGTCAGATGAAAGTGCTCCCACTCTGGATTCACCGTTTTAACAATAAGAAAACATTTTCTGCTTTTAGCCAAGATCCATCTGACATCAGCAGTGACATTCCTCACTCCATATCTTCCTCTGAATCTGCTTTTAATTTTTGCCATTCTTTATTGATTACCTATACCACATGATCTCAAAATTAAAAGTTCAAGAAAGCATTATTTTCTCTTCACTGAAAGATAAGCATGGTGAATAATTTTTAATCTATCATGTTCAATAATTTAGCACTACTAATAAAATCTGAAAAAGCCATTCACCAGATGTTGGCATTTATGTCAAATACAGTATTAACAATATAAATATTTTGAGAAGAAAAAACTTAGAATCACTGCAATCTCTAATTCTAATTTCTTTTCTAAGAACACTATGCCTCAATCTAAGGCATGAGTATAGTGTAGGATTTCCAAAATGACCAAGATCTCTTTGTATATGTGAACAATAAAGACAAAACAATAACAACAAAAAGATAGGTTCTAATGAATCAAAATAGCAAAGATTAATATAAATTTGTAAAGAAGATATCATAGCACTCTATAATTATTGAATGTAGAATGATGATGAAAATATAAAGCAGAGGAAGGGTTCTATACTGAAACTTTCTCTCAAGAATATTTACATTTGTTTCAGGGATGGGGAAAGGTAGAGGGAAATAAAATAAAAAGTCATGTAAAATATATTTAAGATTCAAGTATTAGTTTGAAAATTATTGTTAATTACAAATAACATTGAGCTCATGTTAACACAATTTGCTGAAGAACTATTATTTCTAGCTGAAAGCAGAGAGTACCAAAGGAATGTCTATCTGTGTTTCATTGACTATGCAAAGGCATTTGTATGGATCGCAACAAACTGTGGCCGACTCTGAGACGAATGGGAATCCCAGAACACTTGATAGTGCTTATGCGAAACCTGTACTTGGACCAGGAGGCAGTCGGCCAGAACAGAGCAAGGAAACACTGCATGGTTCAAAACTGGGAAGAGTGTGCATTAAGGATTTGTCATATCTCAATATTTTTCCAATCTATATGCAGAATAGATTACCTGAGAGGCTGGGCTCTATGAGAACAAGTGTGGCATCAGGATTGTAGGTAGACTCATCAACAATCTGTGTTATGCAGATGACACAATTCTGCTTGCTGAAACTGAGGAGGACCTGAAGCACTTGTTGCTGAAGTTCAAGAACTGCAGCCTTCAATATTGATTGAAGTTCAGCATCAAGAAATCAAAGATTCTCACCGCTGGGCCAATTGGCCAGATGAAGAAGAGATTGAGATTGCTGACAGCTTCAGTTTGCATGGCTCTACAATCAACACTCTTGGTACCAGCAACCAGGAAATTAAAAATGAATTGCATTGGGAAAGTATGCTATCAGAGACCTCTCCAAACTACTGAAGAGCAACGATGTCAGTCTGGAGACTAAGGTGTGCCTGATACAGGCCATAGTCTTTGCAATTACTTGCTATCCATCACAGAGCTGGACAATGATTAGGGATGACAGAAGGAGAGTTGATACCTTTGAGCCATGGTGCTGGAGACAAGTATTAAATATACCATGGAATGCTAGGAGAACGAACAAGTTTGCCCTGAAGGGTGAAGCCAGGCTGCTTCTTAGAGGCAAGGATTCTGAAGCTTCATCTGATATACTTTGGACATGTTGCAAGGCAGAATCTGTCCTTTGAGAGGGACGTCATGCTTGGGAGGGTGGAGGGACAGCACAGGAGACAAAGACCCTTAATGAGTTGGACTGATTCCGCACTGAGGTAATAGGGATAGGTGTGTCGGAGACTATAAGATTGGCAAGGGATAGAACAGGATTTAGGGCTTTTGTACATAGGGTTGCTATGAGTCGCAGGCGACTCGACAGCACATAACAACTGCAACAACAGTGTTAGTTCAATGCTATCTCCTTAAGAGAAAAAAAAATAGAACTCACAGTAATTATACCCTCCAATGTTTGGACTCGTCTAAAAAACCAACTTAAGTTTCTAATGGTCCTGGTCAACACCATTATTAAACAGAAAAACTAATCTGAATCTGACTCTCGTCAAGTAAATTTCAATTCATGGTGACCTTCTCAGTTTGGCAGCCTAGATAGTGAAGATTAGTTCTGAGAATCACATACACTCATCTCCAAAGTCCAGAAACAGCATGTCTTCTTAGTGACAATAGTTTGTTCTCAGCTCAAAAGATTGATTCCTCCAGGAACTTTGAGCTAAGGTGATAATTCAAAGAAATTCTTATATTTGTGTTTCAAATGAGTCCATCGGAGGAAAGTCAAAGTCAATACTTGTCAAGATGTATGAATGTCTTCAGAAATTGCTTTTTTCCCCCTATCCACTAAGTTCTAAATATTATTCTATTGAGCTTAGAGCAAAGCACATCAAGTCATCTGCATAAACCATGTAACATGCTTGACTCCAAATACCTCCTCTTCCTTAGTAAGTAATATTTTTCATTTTCCAATGAAATTTAGTAATTACTATAACTGATTTTTTCTAATGCTGGTACCAAAAACACAGTCTTGATAATCCTTGGGGATTTAGCCAAGTTTCACCAATTCAAAATAGTTTTTGATCTAGTGAAAGAGATCAGTAATTTTTCAAGCTTTGTCAAGTTTTCAATTGTATTAAAATTTTATTATCGCCATATTTGTTATTGTTAACTGCCATGTGTCAGCCTCCAACGTACAGCAACCCACTTACAAAGAAATTACATGTTCCCTGACTTTGAGTGTTCCATATCTCCCCATTAATGGACTGATGATTGAGACCAATGTGATCCTCAAGGCTTTTATCAGCTGATTTTTATTTACTAGTTTTTCATTGCTAAACATTTTCTTCTCCCTCCCCCAACAACCCACCTTGCAATGCACCTCTTGTTCCGGATTGTTGTCATACATACAATGCCTAATCATGTATTCCGTGTTCAGACAGTTGTTCCGTTCTAAAACAGTGTTCATTATCTATACACTCATTCCTCATTCCCTTCCCAATCCCCCTATGTTGGTCCTATTTTATGATAGTGGTATTATGCAGTGTTTGTCCTTTTGTTTTTGTTTGGCTGGTTGGTAGTATTTTTCTTTTTTATTCACTGTTGCACATTTTCTCCCTACCACCACCCCTAGTTCACTTTTCTCTTTAAAGAAAATCGCTGCTGCACATTATCCTCCCTCTTCCTGCCCCAGACCACTTTGCTATGCACCTCTTATTCTGGACTGTTGTTATGCAAATAATACCTAATCATATACTCCTTTTAAACAGTTCTTTCCCTCATCTGTTCCAATGCAGTGTTCATTATTTATCCACTCTTCATAGTATCCCCCCAAACCTCATGCCAGTCCAGTTTTATAAATGTGGCATTATGCAGTATTTGACCTTTTGTGACAGATATTCCACGCAGCATAATGTCTTCCAGGCTTCTCGACACTGTGTAACATTTTGAGTTCATTGTTTTTCAATGCTGCATAAAATTCCATTGTGTAATTTATCAGTTTTCTATCCATTCATTTATTGCTGGGTATTGGTTGCTTCCATCTCTTTGCTACTGTGAACAGCACAGCAATAAACACTGGTGTGCATACATGTATTTGAGTCATACTCTGGTTTCCTTAGAGTACATACCCAGTAGTGGAATTGCTGGGTCAAAAAGTATTTATATTCTCAAGTTTTTGAGAAACCACCAGACAGCTTTACACAGAGGCTGTACCATTTACATACCCACCAGTAGCAAATAAGAGTTCCTTCCATTCCCTCCACAACCTCACCAGTATTTGTTGTTTGTCATCAGTTGATTTTAAGAAGCAGTCTCCAATTCTTTTTTCCTTATCTAATTTAATATGGAAATGCTACTGAAACTTGTACAGCATCTTAACAGCATATAATCACCAATGACATGAGTGGGGCTGTGACATGCACTTAGGCCAGGATTTAGTTTATAGCTGTGGTGTTGCAGAACAATGCTTACTATCCCACAGACTATTAAAAGAACAAACAAATCAGTCATGGAGAATGTGTAGCCAGAGTGCTTCTTGGAGCCAAAAATAATAAAGCCATTGGCTCACATACTTCAGGCATGTGGTTAGGAGAGGCTGTTTCGTGGAGAGAGATCACGGATGGAATGGTGGAGGGTCAGCGAAGGAAAGGAAGACTCTCAACCAGACTGACACAATGGGCTTGAGTATGTCAGGAAGTGTGAGGATGGCACAGCATAGAACACAAGGTTCAGATCTGTTGTTCATATGGTCACTATGAGCTGTACTTGACCTGACTGCACCTAACAAAAACAACATACTATAAACTAGTAGTGATTCAGATTACAACTGTTTAGATCATCCTTTGTGTCCTCAATCACTTCCTCTGCAATTCATATGCATTGAATATAACAGAATATAGAATATAGAATATATAGAATATATAATATGTTATTGTTGTTGTTATGTGCCGTCGAGTCATTTGCAACTCATAGCGACCCTACGTACAACAGCCCTAAACCCTGCTCTATCCTGTGCCAATCGCATTGCCTCTGACACACCCATTCCGATTACCCCAGCCACTGAATCAATCCACCTCATAGGGGGCCTTCCCCTCCTGCGCTGTCCCTCTACCCTACCAAGCATGATGTCCCTCTCCAAGAACCTGTCTCTCCTTACAACATGTCCAAAATATGTCAGAAAAAGCCCCAGAATCCTTGAATCCAAGGAGTGGCCTGGTTTAACCCTCTCTAGGATGGATCTGTTTGTTTTCTTGGCAGTCCAGGGTACATTCAATACTCTTGGCCAGCTCAGCTCAAAGGCGTCAATTCTCCTTCTATCCTCCCTAGTCATTGTTCAACTCTCTGATGCATAACAAGTGATTGCAAAAACCATGGCCTGTATCAGGCGGACCTTAGTATCAAGAGAGACACTGTTGCTCTTGAGTATTTTGGATAGGTCCCTAACTGGAGACTTTCCCATCGCAATACGTTTTTTTTTTAATTTTCTGGCTGCTGGTGCCAAGAGTGTTGACCGTGGAGCCGAGCAAACTGAAGCTGTCAACAATCTCAATCTCTTCGCCATCCATCCTGATGCTACCAATTGGTCCAGTGGTGAGAATTTTTGTCTTCTTGGCATTGAGCCTCAGTCCATACTGATGGCTGCAGTCCTTGACCCTCTGCAGTAAGTGCATGAAGTCCTCCTCAGTTTCAGTGAGCAAAGTTGTGTCATCTGCATAACGCAGACTGTTGATAAATCTTCCACCAATCCTAACGCCACGTGTCTCCTCACAGAGCCCAGCCGCTCGGATAATCTGCTCTGCATACAGTTTGAAAGGGTATGGAGATAGGACACATCCCTGGTGTACACCCTTCCGAATTTTGAACCATGCAGTGTTGCCCTGCTCTGTTCTGACGACTGCGTCTTGATCCAAGTATAGGTTTCACATTAGCATGATTAAATGTTCTGGGATTCCCATTCTTCTCAGAGTCAGCCACACTTTGTTATGATCCTCACAGTCAAAAGCCTTTGCATAATCAATGAAACACAAATAGACATTCTTCTGGTATTC
>NW_006399832.1:8267519-8268010 GCF_000299155.1 Elephantulus edwardii
TTCTCCAGATTTCTTGGCACAACTTGGTGAGCACATCCAGGGCAACATCTGTTATCTGAAATACTTCAATTGGTATACCATCTATTCCTGGGGGGGGATATATAGATATTAGTTTTTCCTTCTTGCATTGCGTCAGTACCAATGTGTGTGTATTTTCTACACTTGGGTTTTTGGCTGTTTAGTCATACATATACCCTACCTTCCATCATTTGTTCAGCTTGAGGATATGCTTCCCTAGAACTTTCATGCAAATGAAACTTTCATGGAAACTTTCTCGATGCTTATTTCTCTACTGGCAAACTACACATTCCCCAACAATAAGGAATGTTACATTATACTATAAAATAATGAAAGAATCTTTTCTTTTACCTTTCCAAGAGGGTAATGTCTGATGGGGGGGAGCCTTGGGAGGGGACAAATCTACAACAATGAATGAATGGAAATCCAAAGCCTCTGTAAACTTTCACTGAAATTAATAACAATTTTAAATT
>NW_006399832.1:8272996-8275723 GCF_000299155.1 Elephantulus edwardii
ATATATATGTATACACACACATACATATATTTGTATATGAAAAAGTCATAGTCTAAAGTCTTTTAATTAATTATTTGACAAAAATATAGGTAAGAACAAATACCTGTTTTGATCTAAGTTGTTGTAGTTATGTGCCATCAAGTCATCTGCAACTCATAGCAACCCTATGTATAGCTCTGTCCTCTCTTGAGCCAGTAAGCTTTCCAAATCAAATTTTTATTTTATTGCATATAAAGATTTTTTGTAAAATAGTTAATGAAAGCTCTCAAGAATTTCATGAAAACTGTTGTACGGCAATGCATTTGCTAACGGCCCCTGGTGGTTCACGTCTACCAAATGATAAAGCAAAATATTGGGGTAAGAGTCATGTTTGTTTGTTTGTTTGCATCTCTGTGTGATTAGGAAGCTGGTAAATAACAAGAAGGTTATACTTCAGGCAGGGAACTGTAATCAATGGCTGACTTCTGTGTGTACTAAAATGTAATAGGGTCCAAACTACTGAAAACACGAATGACATGACACAAGTAGTATCTGCAGAGAAATACAGTGTGGGCTACAGAGATGAACCATGTAAGTACTTCTAAAATTTCTAGTGATTATAATTATTTTTTAAGTAATAAAACTGGGGATGTTATTGTTATCAGGTGCTATGAAGTCACTTCCAAATCATAATGATCCTATGTACATTGGGACATAGTATTGCCTCATCCAACATCATCCATACAGGGATGCTATGTTTGAGATGAGCATTCCAACATCTGTGCCAACCTACATCTTTAAATATCTCCCTATTTTTCACAGACCCTCTACCACATATCACAATATCCTTTCCAACAATTGAGCCCCTTATCACATGATCAAAGTTATGTGAGACCAAGTTTTGCCATCCTCACTTCTAAGAAGTATTTTATCTGTATTTCTTTCAATACAGATTTAGTCACTGAGGGTCTTTTCTTTCCTTTGACCCTCTGTTTTAACATGAAGACATGCCCAAAGTATGCTAAGACCAAGTTTCATTACTTTTTGCTTCTAATCTGTACCTGAGCTGCACTTCCTCCAAGACAGATTTGTTTGGGGTTTTGGCAGTCCACTATATATATACTCATTGGGAGCTCTAATGGTAAAAGGTTGCACTGCAATCCCGAAGGCACATGGTTCAAAACCATCAGGGGCTCCTTGGGAGAAAGATGGGCAGTCTCCTCCCATGTGATTAAATGCCTCTGAAAATTCACCAGAGTGTCAACTATGGGTAGATTCTAACTTAATAGTAAAGGACAGCAACATATATTCAATACTCTTTGCCAACACCACAATTCAAAGGCATTGGTTTTTCTTTGATTTACCTTATTCATTGTCAATGTTCAGTTGAATAAGAAACAACTCAAAACACCATTGCTTAGATTAGGTACACATTAGTCTTTAGACGGATATCCTTGCTCTTTAGTACGTCGGAGAGGTCCCTAATAGTGGATTTTCCCGTGTCTCTTGATTTCTTGAGAGTTGTTACCATGGATGTGAACTATAGATCTAAGTAAAATTAAATGTTGACAACTTTAATCTTTTTTTCCATCTATCATGATGTTGCCCATTGGTCAAATGGTGAGGATTTTTGTTGATGTTGATATTTAAACCACATTGAAGGCTGTAGTCTTTTATCTTTCAGTCGATGTTCCAAGTCTTCTTCACTTTCTGCAAATAAGTTTATGTAATCTATTATTAACACAGGTTGTTAGTAAGTTTTCCTCCAACCCTTTGTCACATTTTTCTTCATAACAATTCAGGTGCTTAAATGACAGGGGCTGAGGGAAGATACAACCCTAAAACACACCTTTCCTGATTTTTAAACCATATAATTTCCTTGTTCTGCTCAGATATATGCTTCTTAATCTATGTACACGTGTTGCTAGAAAATATAATTAAATGTTCTGAGGTTCCCGTTATTCTGTTAGTCATAATCTGTTATGATCCACACAGCCAAACACCTTTACAAAGTCAATAAAACACAAGTAGACATCTCTCTGAAATTCTCTGCTTCAACTAAGATTCATTTGACACGAGCAATATCTTTCATGAATTCTGAATTTAGTATGAATTTGTCAAAGTTCCCTGTAGATGTATTGTTTTCAGTTTTTTAACTATCTTCATCGAGATTTAACTTGTAAGTGATGTTAATGACACTAATCAGTAATTTCCACATTCTCTTAGGTCACTTTTTTCTTGGAATGAGAATAAATATAGACCTCTTCCAGTGAGTTGGTCAGGTAGCAGTCTTCCAAATTTCCTGACATAGACTGGTGAGCTCCTCCAGAGTTGTATCCATTGGAATTCCATCAATTCCTGGCATCTTATTTTTTGCCAATGCATTTAGTGCAGCTTGGACTTCTTTCATTACCACTGATTCTTGATCATATGTTACTTTCTGAAATACACAGTTACTGACCAGAATCATGGTACTAAAAAAGAACTGATCAACACAGAACCATTTCAGGAAATAACATACGATCAAGAAACTCAGAGTACTTTTTTTTTATAATGATAACTGGTAATAATTATTATCAATTAATGATCATATATTTAAAATAATTAATTACAATAATTAGGAGGGAATACCAGAAGAATGTCTGTGTTTCATTGATTATGCAAAGGCGTTTGACTATGTGGATCATAACAAAGTGTGGCTGACTCTGAGAAGAATGGGAATCCCAGAACATTTAATCATGCTAATGT
>NW_006399832.1:8276513-8286083 GCF_000299155.1 Elephantulus edwardii
ATGAGGTTGATTGATTCAGTGACTGGGGTAATGGGGATGGGTGTGTCAGAGGCAATGCGGCTGGCACAGGATAGAGCAGGGTTTAGGGCTATTGTACATAGGGTCGCTATGAGTTATAAATGACTCGACAGCACATGACAACAACAACAACATAGTTAATCTAACAACATGCCTCTGGAAACTCTATGAACCTTGAAAAAAATGGCAGTTATAGAAAGTCTTTAGGTCTTTTGTTCATAAGGTCAATATGAGTCTTGCTTGACTCAATAACAATCAACAACAATAATAATAACATAGTTTATAAATAGTTATTTATAATAATTATTATGTGCTTCTGATCCTCTTAATTTTGAACAAGGAAATGTGGGTCATCTGCATACTGCACTTTATTAATGTCCCTTCTTTCAATTCTAATGCCACATTCTTCATAAAATCTAGCTTCTTAGATTAGTTGTTCAGAATACAGAATGAGTAAGTGTGGTGAAGGGATGCTACCTTGATCCATGCCCTTCGGATTTGAAACTATGAATTATCAATTTGTTCTGTTTAAACAACTGTCTCTTGTTCTATGTACAGATTCAACATTAGCGCAATTAGTTGATCCCGAATTCCTATCCTTTTTCACATTAGTCATACTTCATTATGATCCTCAAATGTGATAAAACAATAAAACACAGATAAAAAAAGTTCTAGTATTCTCTGCTTTCATCACAGATCTCTTCAACATTAGCCATGATATTCCTCTTTCCACATTCTCTTCTGAATCCACCTTGAATTTCTGGGCATTTTCTGTTGATACAATGCAATTATTTATTGTCTTCTTTAAGATTTTACTTTTGTGTGATATTAATGTTATTGTCTGATGACTTCCATATGCTATTGGATCACCTTTCTTTGGAATTCACATGAATATGTAACTCTTACAGTTGACTACCCTAGTAGTTTCTTCAAAATTTCTTGGCGTAATCAAGTGAGCAGTTTGAACATCACCTTCATTTATTGAAACATCTCAATTCTACCAATTCCTGGAATCTTGTTTATCACCAATACCTTCAGTGAAGCTTGGACTTTTATCAGCACCATTGTTTCTTGATCATATGCTACTTCCAGAAATGCATAATCATTGGTCATTTCTTTCTGGAACAGTGAATTCATGTTTGTTCCACTTTTCAGAAGCTTTCAGCATCATTAAATACTTTTCTGATGGAACCCATCAGTATTAGAAATCAGGACTTGAATTTCTTCTCAGTCCTTTCAGCTTCAGAAATGCAATACTTCACTTTTGGTTTTCTAAATCCAAGTGCTCATACATTTCATGATAAAACTGTTCACTGACTTCTTAAGCTGTCCTTTGCAATCTCCCATTGGACTCTTTAACTTACTCATATATTCCTTTCACTTTATTTTATTGTGATTTGTGTAAAGGTTTAAAAAGCAAACTAGTGACTAAATCTCCCACTATAACAATACTCACCAAACTTCTTCCCGCATTTCCTATTTCCATTCCTCCTTCCTTACTCTAAGTTTAAATGCAAGTTTCAGAATTTGTTCTGACATCTTTCTTGTTCTTTTCTACCTTTTTAATGACCTTTTGCTTTCCTCACATAGGGTTTCCTTGATGTCATTCCACGATTCATGAGATCTTCATCACGAGAGTTCAATGCATCAAATCTGCATGGATGATGATCTCCAAATACACTTGGGGTATACTCAAGGCGGTACTTTTTATTTTGTGGAATTGTTTTGTTTTCTTCAGCTTCACCTTGAACTTACCAGAATAGCAATTAATGTTCTGTTTGGCTATCACCCCCTGGGCCTTATTCTGATTGATGACCCCTTATATCCACATAGTTAATTAGATTCTTAGGTATTTCATTTGGACAAGTCTAGGTGTATAGTTATCATCTGTCCTGTTGAAAAGGTGAAAACTGTTAGTCTTACAAAACTATATCATATACTCTTCCTCACAGTTTCTATTAGCAAGGCCTTATTTTCCAATTATTGATTCTTCTTCATTTCCCATTTTCACTTTCCAAACATCAGTAGTTGTATAAAACTTAAAATCCATGTTTGATAAATTTCATACTACACAAGTTGGTAAAAATGCTCAATTTTTCATCTTGGCATTAGTGGCTGATACATAAATTTGAATAATGAGTATATTAAATGGTCTTCCTTGCATGAAAAATTAATTCTCATATTTTGTTTAACTCAATACATCTAAAAACATAATCATTTAAATGTGTGATAAAAAAAATTCCTATTAAATCTTCAAAATATCAGTGTGTACACTCTAGGAGTACTTCTCAAATCAAACTATTAATACTTCAACTGTTCAAAACCATATATGGTTAGTGGCATAATCATTTATTCAATATGCCTTTTCTAGCCATTGACTTTAACTTTCATGACATGAATAGTAACAATTACACAATAGGAGGTGCTTGTGGTCCCATCAAAGGGACTGAATAGCTTATTAAAAAAGTAAGTTACACCATTTGGGTTGTGTGGTTGTTGTTATTGTTGTTGTTATGTGCCGTTGAGTGGCTTGCGACTCATAGTGACCCTATGTATAATAGCCCTGAGCTTGCTCTACCCTGTTGGGGGTACACAAATACAGTTTGTAAACCACTAATGAGGGGATTGGTCAGTTTTGCTATCCTGGCAAGTTTAAAATAAGTAGTTTCAGAGGCAGAAAATGGGGCTTTCAGTATCATTAAGAAAGAAGCAGCTGAGTGTCCTCTAGGCCAGAGATTCCTGTGTGAGACAGTACAACACAGACACTTAGGCACAGCAGTGGTACAAGCAGCAGCAGAGGTACAGGAAAAACAGAGATCGGTGTGAACCAGAGCTGAATGGAATCTGCTTCCCCACCGAGAAAGATCCAAGCACCTTGGCCTAGGCAGAGTGCGATGGAGGACACATGACTGGCAAAATTAAGAAAGCTTTGTAATGCTTCAGAACTGTTGAGGCAGGGTCTAGAGAGCCCCTAGGACGAAGGGCAGGGGGAGCCTGCATGAGAGCACACCTAAAAAGAAGCTGTCCTTCCTGAAGAATGGCATCCAGAGTGTTTCGGCCTGAATTGCAACCTGTTACCCCAACTTCTGGTAGTGCAGTCCATAGGGAGATGCACTGCTAACCCAAGGGTAGTGCGACCCAGCCGAATTAATCCACCACCAGCTCTATGAGAGAAAGACCAGCAATCTCCCCTGTGTCGTTTTCTGTTTATGAAAGCCCACTACAGAGTCAGTTATGACCTGGTTCCAACTTGATGCAATGAGTTTTACATTGGTATTGCTGTTATGCGCCACTGAGTCAGAACCAACACCCAGCTGAGCCTCTATTGGGTTTTTAGAAGCTGTAAATTGCACAGGAGGAGACTGCTCATCTTTCTCATGTGCAGCAGCTAGAGGATTCAAACCACCTGTCTTTGGGTTGACACGGTAACTTCTTACTACTAAGCTACCAAGGACTTCCCCTTAAAAAACCCATAATCATGGTTGAGTTCTGGGTGGCCACTGCAATGAATTCTCTAACCTAATAATAGAGTAGTGAAAACCAAGGGGGAAAGGTGGAGGTTTGACTTCTAATTCCATTATTCATTGAGCTGTGTGACTATGAGCCAATTAGGAAAACTCTCTAAGTTCTGTTATTCCTATAAAATTGAGAATAGCACCACCTGCCTTCCAAATGTCTTTTAAGAATTAGATATATGCAAACCATCTTGCCTAATACATAACAGGACTCAAAATTATCATTCTCATCATCATTTTACAAATTAAAGAAGAAAAAGAAGATAAAAAAGCTCAAAATAAAGTTTTTTAAATGTTAGGAAGAGCCAAAAGCAAAACAAGACCTTGAAATAATATTATTCAAATATTTTCTAACTGAAATTAGTGATCAATCAAGCATTATTCATGCCATATTAAAACAAATAAAAAGCACATTTTCCAGAATTGTAAATGAAGCTGAAATCAGATATAGCGAGAATTAGAGATACAGTGGTTTGTTATTTCGGTTGTTTTTCTGGTTTGGTTAAGAAAGATTTTTATTATTATCATCAAGGAACTCATTAGCTTTCATTTCTAAAGATAAGAAAAAGGCTGAAAAGTAGAAAATGACCAAGGGGCATGAAAATAGTATTTCAAGATATTAAATATATTTTTAAAAGAATCTATAAAGACTATATTAAACATACTGGTAACTAAGTATTCACAATAAATATGTAACCATCAAATTTTTCAAATAACTGTCAAAATGCAGTGGAGGAAAATACATAAAACATACCTCTGATAAAAATGTCTGAGCAGATTTCTGAGCTCCTACATGGAGCAGATATTCATATACGTAGAGTGCTAACCTAAAAAAATGAATAAAACATTTATTGAGAAAAGAAATATTTAAAATTCACTCTTTAAATAATACATACCTTTCCCCAGCAAAAAATTTCTACCCTAACACTGTTAGAAAATCAGCCCTTCCCATAACTTCTAATTGGGAGTTTATACATTTATATCAAGGAAAAATTCTAAAACTAATTAAAACAATATATTTTAAAAAGACAAATATATCTTTTCTTGATAAGAAACATATAAATATGGATTTCTGTCATCAGTCAATTTTCATTCATAACATCAATCTTTCTTATATTTAATATCATTTATAAATAAAAACTAACTATTCTACTTTAAGGTTTAATTCTATTTTATTAGCAAAATAAATAAATGTATTGAACCTTCCCAATGCCTAGCGGTTTACACATATATTCCTAAAGAAGTTTAGAAATATCTTCTTATTCTCAAAGTTTGATTGTTAAATAAATGTTTTCAAGGCATTAAGATTTTCAACAAGCCACAGTATTAAATAAATTTTCAATATATCAAATCATATTAAGCATGTGCTGCTTATAGTTTAACGGTTAACACAAATTTTATATAAATTAACTATTCAAATTCAGAATATTAAGTGTGCACTATGCACTAATCCTACTCTCATTATCTGTGGATTGACAATTTTTAAGCTACACCATGTGGCTCAATTTCAGTTGAGCTGTTAACAAAATATTATTCATAAACTCAAATTAGTTTGAGGCAGTATTTTTAATGATATCTTGGACCATTGCCCAGAGAGCTCACAACAGTTCAGTTTCTGCTACTCTGTATTTACCAATATTGAGCCAGGTTTACAGTAAACAATACAATGTAACAATAAGCACAATTCTGTAGCGCTCTACCACTTCTCTTGCCAAATGAATTTTTGATTGTTAAAAGATTGATGACATTTGCAAAAGTGAACATTTTCTCCCATTTTCATGAAAACATTGCATGCATCTGTCATTAAAAAAGAAAGCCTGTGCAAATTCAGTTATTCTGTCCATTTAATTATTTGCCAAATCTAGAATTATCCAACACTTAAAATAAGAATCATCCTGTAATTGCCAAGCACCTTAAAAGAGAGTAACATCTATTGAGCTTATTTACAGATGCCGTGTTTTATTGACAGTGAATATATTTATGCAATTCAGAAACATCTCCTAATGTCTTCGAGTTGAATGGCATTTCCTGGATCACTGCTTCTCAACATTTTTTTTACCCTAACACCTGAGAGGTCTGACATGCTTCTTTGGGTAGCAGTGTCTCACTGCTCAAAGCACATCAGGAGAAATAAGGAGATTAAAATGTCACTGTAGTTTCAAAACAAACAAGCCAGTAAACGAACTCTTCAAGTGACTCTTAGCCTTAAATCTTAAAAAAATCAAAACCCAACACACCACAGACATTTTACACACTCTATCCTTCTAACCAAAGGTTCCCAGTTCCAGCACACTTATTTTCTGACCATACTGGTATTTTCCACCTTAAAATTAGAATATGTTCGTTTTTCCTAGGCAGACTATCATATCTTAAAATTACTTACACAAAATTACTACACAGTTCAATGCCTCACTGCCTAAGTGCAAAGAATGCAGTCTCATATAACTCCCAATAGCTTGTAAAACTTTTAAGTCCAGAGCTCAAAGAGTAGTACAAGCTAGATGAGACCCAGTTCTGAGTCAAAGACTGAACAAGGAAGCTTCCTACACTTTTGGAGTATTTGGGAATGAGAGGCAGAGTGAGCTGCACAGCGATATAACTAAGGAAAGATAACACCAGAACAGTCAAAGGCTTAACACGTGTGCTGCTGTTTTCTTACAATAAATTTTATTCATGAAAGTGAGTCACTCTTTAATTTCCTTTTTGAAATATTAAACAATATTAAAGAAGCTTCTCTGTGTGAGAAAGATGGGTAATCTCCTCTCCTACAATGTACAGCCTCTGATAATCTGGGAGGTCTGAGTCAGTTCTGACTCAGTGCATAACTGTAACAGATTAATCAGTTTAAGGAGACTTTAAGTAATGCAAATGATTACAACTTCATTACTGACCAAAAGGTTGACTGTTGAACCCCCCCACACACACACTAGTGTCTCAGAAGGAACACCAGATCTGCTTCAAAAGGTCACAGCCATGACTATCCAATGAAGCACAATTCCGCCCAGCTTAGAGTAGTTGCAGTAATACTTGTTTCTCCCAATTAAATAAAAGAAGATTTCTCTTTATAGGTAGAATTAAAGCAACATCTCCACTTTCTTTATCGCTCTAGAACAATGATTCTATCACTGTTTCAGAAAACAAACAAAAAAATCAGACTCAGTAGGGATAAGAGGTTTTACACTAACTGGAGATTCTGAAGCATGTTCCAAGATGGTATTACTATATTTCTATTCTTACAACCTCCGCTGTGATAGCCCATCATTACCAACAGGATGCTGACATTATATGTTGTTGTTTATGTTCCTAAGAAATATCTATCCCCATCTCTGTCCAGTTCCATCCTCCCCTTTGAAAAAATTCATGCTTCTCAGAAGTAAAGATTACGCCCCCCTAAAAGTGGCTGTGAGCAAAGCAGGGATGAAGGTCTAATTAACTATCACTTTAAGACTTCATAACACATGACACTATTTTAACTATCCTATAGGGTTTCTAAACCTATCCCTTTAAACCTATCACCTCTCCCAACCTCCAAATCTACTTCTTCAAATTACCCCTTTTTCTTTTCATTGCTTTACCAAGTTCAACTACATTGTGTCTAATGCTATTCTTCATTTACACTGTTTCATTCAACCATTCTTATGCATTATGTTTTATAGAAGTAATAACCATTGGACCTTGTCCATCATCTCCCTGTCTTTTCACGCAGATCCTTTGTTTTTTACAAGCCGTTTTTCCCCCAGCACCATCTCTACTTGATTTTATTAATAGCGGTGTCAACCTAAATGGAACATAATTTGTTTCCTCATTTGTAAATTTAGAATAACAATATTTTCCTCCTTTGTTATTGTTGTTGTTGCTAGGTGCTGTCCTGTTGACCAGGACTCATAGCAACCCTATGAACAACAGATTGGAACGTCATTCTATTCAATGTCATCCTCATAATTTCTGCCATCCAGGTGCTCACTGTTACAGTCAATCCAAGTGATTGAGAGAGCACAATAAACGGAAACAATTATTGTTACACTTTTGCCCCAGTATCTCATTAAACTATATTACTAAGCCATGTAGTGAGTTCTAATGCTACAACATCTCCACACTTGCCATTCCTCCGGCTTCCCCTTCCTGGAGATGAGGAACCCTTCGGAACAAGGGCAAAACCAAAAGCTATTTGCTCTAGTATGAGATAGAGATATATTGCATTTCTCATAAGCTCCTCACAATAGATATTCTGGACATCTGACCTAAGATTAATCAAGAAATTCTTAAGGGAGGAAAAAACCTGCAATGAAGATATGCTTGGACACAAATAGTTCCAGGTGTGTGGGTAGTGTAGGATGTGACATTTTGGCCCTGTACTTAACAAATGTCCATCCTTCCAGGAAAATCATAGCATAATTTCTTATCCAGTAACACAAGATGATCAAAGATAAGGTAGCATTTTATTTCCTACTGAACACTGAAACTTTAAAGGTACATATGGATGTAGATATTTAAGCCATATATACTCAGAAATTTTCCTTTTTTTTAGAAACTCTAAGAAGTATTAACTGTTTCTTGTTTGTTTTTGTTGTTGTGTGCATCAAATTATATGCAACTCACAGTAATGCTATGTACAATAGCCTGCATTCTGCCCTATCCTCAGCTAGACTCACTGACACTGACACACCTACTCATATTACCCCAGTTACCTTGTCAGTCCATCTTATCCAGGGTCTTCCTCTTCTGCGCCATCCCTCCACCTTTCCAAGCATGATGTTTCTCTCCAACGACTGGTCCCTCCTGACCATGTGCCCAAAGTAAGAGAGATGGAGCCTGAAAATGCTTGCCTCCAGGGAACGAACTGGTTTCACCCTCTCCAGGACAGATTTATTTGCTCTCCTCACAATCCTTGGTATGTTTTACCTCTTCTCTAGCACCACAACTCAAAGGCATCGATCCTCCTTCTATTCCTTAGTCATTGTTCACGTCTCTGATGCATTTCAAGTAACTACGAAGACGATAGCCTGGATCAGTCGCACCTTAGTCCCTAAACTAACATCATTACTCTTTAGCACTGTGGAGAGGTCCCTTCTCCAGCAGATTTCTTCCAATGAAATTTATCTTTTGGTTTCCTGACTGCTGGTACCAAGAGTATTGATTGTGGAGCTGAGAAGGCTGAAATTGCAAGCAACCTCAATCTCTTTTCCATCTATCATGGTGCTGCCAATTAGCCCAGTAGAAGAGAATCTTTGTCTTCTTGATGTTGAGCTTTAGTTCTAGACCTGCTGCAGCAAATACTTCAGGTCCTCCTCAGTTTCGGAAAACAAAGTTGTCTAACCTGCATAATGCAGGTTGTTGATGAGTCTTTCTCCAATCCTCCTCATAAAGCCCAGCCTCCCAAATGATCTGTTCTGCATACACACTTAAAACGTATGGAGACAGGACACATCCCACTTCTTTTGCAATTCTGAGACATACAGTGTTTCCTTGCTCTGTTCTGAGGACTGTTTCCTGGTCCAAGAATACGTTTCACTTGAGCACAATCAATTGTTATGAGATTCCTCTTCTTCTCAAGGTTAGCCACAATGTGTTGTTATCTGAATAGTCAATGAAACATAGACAGACATTCCTCTAGTATTCTCTACTTTCGGACAAGATTCATCTGACACTGGCAATAATGTCTGTAGTCCCACTGCCTCTTCTAAAACGATCTTGTATTTCTGGTAGCTCTTGGTCAATGAACTGTTCCAGTTATTTTTGGATAATCTTTAGCAGAATTTCTAGTTAGAGTAACAATTTAAACTATGTATTAGTTATCTGTTGCTGCTGTTGTTGTTATGTGCTGTCGAGTCGTTTGCGACTCATAGAGACCCTATGTACAACAGCCCCCAAACCTGCTCTATCCTGTGCCAACGGCACTGCTTCTGACACACCCATCCCGTCATAGAGTGTCTTCCCCTCCTGCGCTGTCCCTCTACTCTACCCAGCATGATGTCCCTCTCCAAAGACCTGTCTCTCCTTGCAACATGTCCAAACTATGTCAGACGAAGCCCCAGAA
>NW_006399832.1:8287208-8288480 GCF_000299155.1 Elephantulus edwardii
ACCATAGCCTGTATCAGACGCACCTTAGTCTCCAGAGAGACACCATTGCTCTTCAGTACTTTGGAGAGGTCCCTAACAGCACACTTTCCCATGGCAATACGCCTTTTAATTTCCTGGCTGCTGTGTTTCACATTAGCACGATTAAATGTTCTGGGATTCCCATTCTTCTCAGAGTCAGCCACAGTTTGTTAGTTTGTTATTATCCACGCAGTCAAATGTCTTTGCATAATCAATGAAACACATATAGATATTCTTCTGGTATTCTCTGCTTTCAGCTAAGATCCATCTAACATCCGCTACAATATCCCTAATACCACGACCCCTTCTAAACCCAGCCTGGACTTCTGGCAGTTCTCTGTTGGTGTACTGTTCCAGTCGTTTTGGGATAATCTTCAGTAGAATCTTGCTTGCATGTGAAATCAATGATACTGTTCTGTAATTTCCACACTCAGTTGTGTCACCCTTCTTTGGAATGGGAACCAATATAGATCTCTTCCAGTCAGTTGGCCAAGTGGTTGTTCTCCAGATTTCTTGTTATCTGGTGTTGCTTTAATAGAAACACTAAATGTAGATGCAATGACAAAACAGAAAATAATTCCCTCACAGTTTAGGAGGTGGAAAGTATGAATTCAAGGGTGAAACCAAGTTTCTCCTTGGAGGCAAGGAAGTTGCATCTCACACACACTGGCCAGGAGAGACTAGTCCTTGGAGAAGGACATCATGCTCGGAAAGGTGGAGGGACAGTGCAGTAGAAGAAAGACCCCGATAAAACGGACTGACACAGTAACTGGGGTAATGGGTGTGTTGGAGTCAGTGAGACTGACTCAGAATAGGGCAGGGTTCAGAGCTACTGTACATAATGTCACTATGAGTTGCAGGCCACTTGACGCCACATAACAATGAAGCAAGTATGAATTCAGGGTGTTGGTTATAGGAGAAAATTTTCTCTTTTGTTTCCGGAGGAAGTTCCTTGTCTGCTTTTAGAATCAGTAGGTCCAGCAACCCTGAGAGAGCTCCACGTGTCTTGGCATCAATTTATTATTGGATCTAGGAGTTTCAAAAGATAGACAACAGGGGGTCAAAGAACATGCTCAGTTCCTGGCTCTTCTTTCTTGTTGATATCCTTGTATCTCTTGTCCCAACAGAACTCCCCTGTAAGATCAGGGTGGTTGTTGTTGTTGTTAGATGTTGTCTGATCCAGTATGACTTATAGTGAACCTGTGAACAAAAGATCTGAATCTTGTTCTATCCTGAGCCATCCTCACACTTCCT
>NW_006399832.1:8288749-8295527 GCF_000299155.1 Elephantulus edwardii
GGAGGAGATTGTCCCTCCTTTCCCAGCAGAGCATCTGGTGGATTCGAACCATGCGTCTCTGGGATTGCAGTGCAGCCTCTAGCCACTAAGCCACCAGAGCTCCCCTGCACCAATTCTTTTTCTGTCATCCTTAGTTATGGTCCAGCTCTCAGATGGAGTAAGTGACTGGAAAGATTAGGGCCTGAATTGCATCCCACCCTTAATCCTCTTACAACTAATTAGATCATGGGGATACTATGTCCCTAACACATTATTATCAAAAACATTGACAATCAAGGTCCAACAAAGTAAGTACATATATTTTGGTGGATGGGGCATAATTCAGTTCATGACATTCCATCCTCTCCTTCCTAAGTCCTTGTCACATGCAAAACACTTGCATCTCATCAACTTAGGACTTTTATTTTATCTAAAACATAGAAGGGAAAATAACTTGGTTGTAAGTTATAAGAAGCAGGCCAAATGATTTTTTTAAAATAATACTGACCAATGAAACTACCTATTTATGGTTCATGGGTGACACAACTTTAAGTCATTTTCATACCATTATAATTTTCAACCGGATATCAATGACCAAGCTAGCTAAAATCTGATCACAAATTCCAGAAGGAAGCCAAAGCCTTACATACAAGTTTATTTACCAGCTAGTCTCTACAGGTTCTTTAAGCAATAAAAGTAAGAAAAAAAGAGTTTAAAATAGACAACGGTCAAAACTTAAGCCCACTTAGGGGTGTTTTCAGAACAGTAACTAATTATTACATTCACATGTAATACCATACTAAGCTTACAAAACACTTGGTTACAACAACTGCAAAAGCCACAGGGAGCCCAACAGAAAAATCTATTAAGAATGAGGTTATTCCACGATTTAAATTCTTCTCCATTGCCAGTTCTAATCACATACTATTTCCTTCAGTAAGGGTCCATGAATTAAAACTCTCTAACAATGTTTACATGGGTACGTCTACAGTTTAAAGAATGGGGGAAACTCACTTAGTTTTTACATATAATTCTAGCAAAGATTTTTGTTACTGCTGAAGCAATATATAATTGGAGAACAGACAATAAAGAAACGTTAAAATTGTGACTGCACCTTCAAAATATATCCAACAACCTTTAAAAGTTAAAACACAAAAAAGAGGTAATCACCATGAATGGATAATGAAATGACTAATGAATTTTATATAAAATGACCAGCCAGAACTAGAACACTTTGTCCTTAATAAACAATGTCTGAAAAGTCAAATGAGAAAAATGATGACATATAGCTAGTAAATAAAGTATTCAACTTCTTTTTAATAATAACCAATATTTAAAAATATACCAGTTAGTGCAGCAAAGGCTTGGGGGAGGCGGTAGCATTAAAGCATTCACAAGGCCAGTAAGAGTACATAGGAAAGTGTAAAATTGGTACACCTTGTCAGGAAAATAAACAGCAAAATGAAAAGATAACTCAATAAATAAAAGACTAAAGATAACTATTACAATAAATTCTCATCAGTACATACACGTATATTCTAAGCATAGAATAATGATGGGCTATCTCCTTCCATGCAATTTTACAGCCTCTGAAAACCTGCTAAAGGGTCTGTCATGAATTCGTTCCAACTAGACAGCACACACCAAACATGGATATAACAAGTATCACTTAGTGTAGTATCATTTGTGTTCAAACAGTATCTTTCATTGCAAGTTTTCCTGTAAGGCACTAGCGGCTCAAGGTCCTACTTTTATTTTTCAACATAACTCTTCTATTTCTTTTCCTCTGTTTGTATGATTTAAAACCAAACAAGCAGGCCAACAGGAAAGAATCCATTTACTATTCTTTGACTCTGTAATTTTCACTTTGAAATATTATCTAAATAATCAGAAATCTAAACATTAATTTATAAGGATGGTAGTGATGGTGAAGTTTTATTAGTAAAAAACCTACAACATAAATAGCAGATAATTAGACTTGCCTAAGGGTATAAACATTTTTAAAGAATGTGTAATGAAACAGAGATAATTCATTGACAATATTAAAAACATTGTTAATATTGAAAATATTATCCATATTAAAAACATCCAAAACGTACTGAATGTGTACACAAAAAGATGAACAGGAAAGTGAGTTATTACTCCTTGCTGAACATTAGTAATACAAGAAATGACAGATAAAATTCAGCTAGCGGGGGGGAGGGCAGAAAAGCTCCAGGGTGCCACATGAAGTAAAAGCACATACATACCTCATGCCTCTCTCACTCAGCAGGATTTGTACAGAAGCTCTAAGAATCTTTAACAATCGTTACAACAATTTGAAATAAGATCTTTGTCTCCAGAGAGGACATAAAAGAATTTTGAGCCATTCATATTATATATAAACGTATCTGACTACATTAAAATCATGCACAATCAAAATAATATATAAACAAGGGAGTATTGTTGTTGTTAGATGCTGTCAAACTGACTCCAACCCACAGCATCCCTATGTACAAGATACTGTCCTGTACTGGAAGGAACTCTCTCCAATCTTGCAGTCCTTGCAATGTCTGATGTACAGTCACGATTTCAATCCATCCCATTAAGGGTCTCCCTCTCAAACTATCTACTTTTTCAGGCATGATGTCTTTTTTCAAGCATTAGCCCATATTGTTCAGCTATAAACACAAATGAAGTTCTAACACAAGCTAGCCCATAGATAAGCTTTGAAAACTTTATGCTAAGTGACAGGAACAAGGCACAAAAGGAAAAGCAGTGCAGGACTCTAATTATAAGAAATGACTAAAAAAGGCAAAAGTATAAGAAGACAAAGAGTCTCAAAACGGGCCAACTGACAGCACCATGATAGATGGTGAAGAGATGGAGGTTGTTAATAAGTACAGCTTGCTTGGATCCAAAATCAACACTCTTGGCACCAGCATTCAGAAAATCAAAAGACAAGTCGGGAAAATGTGGTGTCAGGGACTGAGACCTCTCCATAGTACTGAGAAGCAATGATATCACTCTAGAGATTAAGGTATGTCTGATGCACGCCATGGCCTTAACAAGTACTTGCTATGCATCAGAGAGCTGGATGATGACAAAAGAACAGGTGCCTTTGAGTTGTGGTGGTGGAGATGAGTCTTGAATATACCACAGACTGCCAAGAGAACAAACAGGTCTAACCTGGAGAGAGTGAAACCAAGTTTCTCCTTGGAGGCTAGGATTTTGAAGCTCTGTCTCACATACTTTGAGCAGATGGCCAGGAGGGACCAGTCCTTGAAGAAGGACATCATGCTTGGAAGGGTGGAGAGACAGCACAGGATAAAAAGGCTCCCGATGAGATGGACTATACAGTAACTAGGGCAATGAGGTTAGGTGTGTCTAATTCAGTGAGACGGGCTCAGGACAGGGCAGGCTTCAGAGCTGTTGTACATATGGTCACTATGAGTTGCAAGTTACTCAACGGCCCATAACAGCAACATACACACAGAAAGTAAATTAAGTGTTTATAAGAGGCCGTTGCTGCTTGTGATTCAAAGTGACCCTATGTACAACAACCCTAACCCTTGCTCTCTCCTGAGTCAATATCACCGTCTTCAACACACCCACCCCGATTACCCCAGTCACGGAATCAATCTACCTCATAGAGGGTCTTCCCCTCCTGCACTGTCCCTCCACCCTCGTAAGCATGATGTTCCTCTCCAAGGACCGGTCCCTCCTTACAACATGTCCAAAGTATGTCAGACGAAACCTCAGAATCCTTGCCTCCAAGGAGCCACCGAGTTTAACCCTGTTTAGGATGAATCTGTTTGTTCTCTTAGCAGTCCACGGTACATTCAATACTCTTCTCCAGCACCACAGCTCAAAGGCATCCATTATCCTTCTATCTTCCCTAGTCATTGTCCAGTTCTCTGATGCACAGCAAGTAATTGCAAAGACCATGGCCTGTATCTGATGTACCTTATTCTCCATAGTAACACCATTGCTCTTCAGTACTTTGGAGAGGCCCTTAATAGCAGACTTTCCCATCACAATACATTTTTTAATTTCCTGGCTACTGGTGTCAAGAGTGTTGACTATGGAGCCAAGCAAACCAAAACTGTGTACAATGTCAATCTCTTCACCATCCATCCTGACGCTCTCAATTGGCTCTGTGGTGACAATCTTTGTCTTCTTGATATTGAGCCTCAATCCATAATGAAGGCTGCAGTCCTTGACCCTCTGCAGCAAATGCTTCAGGTCCTCCTCAGTTTCAGCAAGCAGTGTTGTGTCATCTGCATAACAAAGATTGTTGATGGATCTTCCATTAATCCTAATGCCACACTTCTCCTCATAGAGCCCAGCTCCCAGATGATCTGTTCTGCATACAGGTTGAAAAGGTATGGAGACAGGACACATCCCTGGCGTATACCCTTCCCAATTCTGAACCATGTAGTGTTTCCTTGCTCTGTTTTGAAGACTGCCTCTCGGTCCAAGTATAGGTTTCACATTAACACGATCAACTTTTCGAGGATTTCCATTCTTCTCAGAGTCAGCCACAGTTTGTTATGATCCACACAGTCAAACGCCTTTGCATAATCAATGAAACACAGATAAACATTGCTCTGGTATTCCCTGCTTTCAGTTAAGATCCATCTAACATTAGCTACAATATCCTAGTACCATGACCCCATCTAAACCCAGCCTGGACTTCTGGCAGTTCTCTGCCGATGTGCTGTTCCAATCGTTTTTGGATAATCTTCAGTAGAATCTTGCTTGCATGTGAAATCAATGATACTGTTCTATAATTTCCACACTCTGTTGGGTCACCCTTCTTTGGAATGGGAACAAATATAGATCTCTTCCAGTCAGTTGGCCAAGTGGTTGTTCTCCAGATTTCTTGGCACAACTTGGAGAGCACATCCAGGGCGGCATCTATTAGTTGCAGTACGTCAATTGGTAGATCATCTATTCCTGGAGTGTTATTTTTTGCTATTTCCTTCAAAGCAGCATGAACTTCTTCAGAGTACAAATGGATAATAATATGTACTGTACTAATATTCATATATGTATTTCAGTGAGTTCTAATGGTTTAGTAATAAGAAGCTGTGCTGCAATCCCTAAATTCAAATCCACCAGCTACTTGCTGAAAGAACAATGAGCAATCTCCACCCGTGTAATACTGCCTCTGAAAACTTGTTAGAAGGTCAACGATGAGTTCATTCCACCTCAGTGGTACACAACACAAAGCAACATGTAGTATTTTAGTATGGGCTTCAATATCTTGATCCAAATGAAAAATCAGATCATCATGTGTCAGCTCAAATGTACGCAGCTAAACTGAGATTAACTTTACATATGCTGTTTAACTCTTTAGTATATTGATACTGTTGGTTATGTTAATAAAGAAAGTTACTTTTCTTAAGTTGTTGGACTTTTGAATGATGCCCGATTCTGTATGCATGATCACTACTGTGCTCATACCCACTGTTGTAGTTTCTGTGTTGAATTTCTATCTTTAATAAAGAACAGTAAATTACACTTATCAGTCAACCCGACTAACATTGTTACTGTTAAAAAAAAATAGTAAGAGCACTATTTTGGTTTTCTACAGAGTTGAACTTGTTTATTCATGAATTGAAGCTGGTTTTCAAAGTAAAAAATTCAAATTAATATGGAGCTCCTGTGGTACAGTGGTTAAAGCATTTAGCTGCTAACGAAAAGGCCAAATGTCAAACCCACTGGCTACTCCAAAGGAGAAATATGAAGCCAGGCAGTTTCTATGAAGATTTACAGCCTCACGAAAAAACCCATTAGATCCACTGTTGTTTTAGTCGATAACAATTCACATTAACCCTCCACTGGTTTCCAAGACCAAAGATCTTTACAAGAGGAGGTAGTATATAGCTAACAATCCGGCTGGTTTTCAGAGGCAATAAATTGCAAGGGAGATTTTCCATCCTTCTCTCAAGGAGTAACTGATGGATTCATACTGCATACCTCTGGGATTGCAAGACAGCTGCTTGCCACTAGGCCACCAGAACTCCCTTTATACAAATGCAGACTGCCCACTTTTCTCCGACAGAGTAGATGGTTAGTTGAAACTACTAACCTTTCAGGTGGCAGCATAACATGTAATCCACTATTTCACAAGAACTCTTCAAGGAACATTACACAACACCAAGGACCCTGGAGGACATCATGCTAAGTGAAATATTTCAGTCACAAAAGGACAAATAATGCACAGCACCAGTGTTCTAAGACAGGTTTGACATGGGGTGTTGGGAGGAGAATAGGATTAGAATGGATAGATAATGACCACTGCATTGGAACAGATGAAAGAAAAAACTGTTTAAAAGGAATATATGATTAGGCATTATATGTATGTCCAGAGTAAGAGGTATATCACTATAAAGAAGACAGGAAGGAGGGGTAGGCAATTGTGTAACTATGACCATTTTTTTAAAAAGTGACCTGGGGGAAGGGAAAGGGAGAGGGGACAAAATGTGCAACAATAAATGAATGATACTCTTTACAGAGAATGATCTTCTCTGTAAGCATTCATTAAAATCACAATTAAAATTAAGAGGAAAAAAAAGAAAAAGAAATCCCAAAGGTAGTAGTACTCAGTCCTAGAGAGTCACTATGAGTCAGAGACAACTCAACATTAGAGTTTGGTTGTTACAAAAAATCATGTATTAAAAATATATTCCCCGGCGAGGTTGTTGAGAAACCGGAACCCTGATTCACTGTTGGTGGGAGTGTAAAATGGTGCAACCCCTGTGGAAAGCAGTATGGCGCTTTCTCAAAAAGTTGCAAATAGAGATACCATTTG
>NW_006399832.1:8296728-8320497 GCF_000299155.1 Elephantulus edwardii
AAAACACAAAAAACACCAAACAAAAAACCCTCTCTCTCTCTCTTATTCCTGAGCCATTGTATATAATTCCAGTGTTGGTCAAAGGTATTTATCTGTGATACATATCCAAATATGTCTATTAGGTGGGAAAAAATGCCAATAGTTGTTAACTGATCACAGCTAACTGAAGAGAGGCAGGGAGCATCTGGCACCCATTAAGAGGCAATCCATGGGATTCCAAGTAGTTACTTACAGGGAAACTAGAACAGCCTGATCAAATTTTCAACATAGCTTACAACCTGGGATTAAAGAGGTGTGAAAAATTAAAAATATGGCTCTATCATTGTTGTTTAAGAAGCTCTTCCACATTAATAGTGAAGATTAAAAACAGAAAAAGAGAGTGAGAGAGAAAGATTGGTTTGTTGGTGTTATGGTCAATCCAGTCAGAACAGACTCACAGCTGACTGTAAGTATGTTTTCAGAGACAGTAAATCACATCAGAGAAGACTGCTCATCTAATAAGCCCCATAATCATGATTATGGTCAATGACTTCTAAGTAATCACTGCAATAAGTTAGAGGGCCCAGTAAAAAAGCAGTTTATAGGGATATAGAAACATGGTGGCACACCAGAGCTCTCAGAAATATCTTGTATGCTATTGATTTTGTGGATGGAGACACTTTTCCCTTGTGGAGATAATGGAAGTTAGAAGCTGCAAGAACTACATTAGCCACACAGATTTAAGAAATATGCCTACAATACTGTTGAGCTTTGGTGGCTTAGTGGTAAGGAATTGTTCTTCCAATGCAAAAGGTACATGGTTCAAATCCACCAGCTGCTCTGTGGAAGATGGAAAATCTCCTCCCATGTGATTCACTGCCTCTAAAAAAACTGTGTCCTATATCCATACCTTTTCAGTCTATAAGCAGAACGGATCATCTGGGAAGGTGGGCTCTATGAGGAGGAGTGTGGCATCAGGATTGGCAGGAGACTCATCAACAACTTGCATTATGCAGATGGCACAAACCTTGCTTGCTGAAACTCAGAAAGACCTTACGCATTTGCTGCAGCAGAGGTCAAGGACGGCAGCTTTCAATATGGATTGAAGCTCAACATAAAAAAAATCCAGATTCTCACCACTGAGCCAACTGGCAGCAGGACGGCAAATGGTGAAGAGATTTGAGACCGTTATTAGCTTTAGTTTGCTTGGCTCCACAATCAACTCTTAGTTCCAGCCGCAAAGAAAGCAAAGGATGAATTGCATTGGGAAAGTCTGCTGTCAGGGACATCTCCAGAGTACTGAAGAGCAATGATGTCAGTCTGGATACTTAGGTGCGCCTGATATAGGCCATGGTCTTTGCAATTGTGTGCTGTTCTGGGATAATGATTAGGAATGACAGAAGGAGAATAGATGCCTTTTAGCTGTGGTGCTGGAAAAGAGTACTGAATATACCATGGATTGCTAAGAAAATGAACAGGTTCATCCAGAAGAGGGTGAAACCAGGCTGCTCCTTGGAGGCAAAGATTCTGAAGCTCCATCTGACATACTTTGGGCATGTTGTAAGGAGGGACCAGTCCTTGGAGAGGGACATTATGCTTGGGAGGGTGGAGGAATAATGCAAGAGAGGATGACCCTCGATGAGATGGATTGACTCAGTGACTAGAGTAATAAGGGTAGGTGTTTCGGAGACTAAAAGGTTGGCTGAGGATAGAGCAGGGTTTAAAGCTGTTGCACATAGGGTTGCTATGAGTTGCAGGCAACTTGATAGCGCATAACAATAAGAAAAAAAAACACACTAGAGGATCAGGTATGGGTCACTTTTGACTCTACAGTACACATCATCAACACTATTGCTGATAGAATTTGGAAGGCTATAAATCTTTGGGGGGCAAATAACTAGGTTTTATTGGTGTGATTGAACACCCAACCTTCACAGCCAAGTTCTATACCATAAAGCTCCCATAATCTAACTAGCTTCTTAATATTTAATGGCTAATTTTAGAAGAGTTGCTATATTCTATTTTGATGTTTTCACCTAAAATAACTAGCAACAAACACCAGACTAGAATAAGTAAGCCCTCTTGCTGGGGAAAAAAGTGGAAAACTAGACATTACTATGCAACAACTGGTTTTAAGACACTACACACAGTATGGAATATGCAGTGTGGATCACACATGAGAAATTAAGAACAACCTAAATTATTTCCACCATCAATGTGGATCTCTGTCTATAGGCACATTCAAGGACACAGAGCAGTTGAGAAAGACACCAAAGTACAAGTCAGTGTTCTCTTAAATTGAAGAGACCAAGATGTGGAATTTGCCAGAAAGAGTACAAGATAGGAAGGAGGTGTATAGAAAAGAAGCACAGCAGTCTCTGTTCACCTATAGAGTGAAAGTTCATAAAGACAGAACAAAGAGCCTTTGCTGACACAAGCAGGAGAAACATTAGAATTTAGACTACTCATAGTAAAAAGATCTCAAAGAACGCAGAGACAATCAGTAAACATCCCTAGGATCATACCTTAGGTACTGGTAAATTAGTCTCGTAGTAAGAGCTGCTATACACTCAAACCAACAAGTTGATTTTAACAACTTTAGCATCAAGTCTCTGAACAATATGCAATTAGCCAGATTAATTTGAATAAAATTTTAACCAGTGGCTTTGAGTTATAATAAGTACCAAAAGAAAGTAACCCGGGGTATGAAGGCAAGGATTTTAAAATGGGATTCTGGTTGACAAACACTTGATCAAATTACTAAACTTGTATTAATTGATATGTCTCCAGAAAAATCAATATGAAGCAGTAAGAAAAACCAATATGACTGAAATTATGCTGCCATATTTTTATATTAAACATGTATTTATTCTAAAACTAATCCTCCAAATTACTGAGGAGCAATGATGTCAATCTGAAGATTCAAGTGTACTTGATTCTGACCATGATCTTTTCAATCACTTTCTATGCATCTGAGAGTTCAGTAAACAAGACAGGAAGATCACTGATGCCTTTGAGCTATAAATACTGAATATCCAACAGAACAAACAGGTATGTCTGGGGTACAGTGAGAGTGCTCCCTGGAGGCAAAGATGACAAAGCTTTGCCTCACATACTCTGGACATGTTGCTGGGAGAGGCTATTCTTTGAAAAGGGACATCATTCTTGGAAAGGCAGAGGATATGCCTAAGATAGGAAGACCCTCAACCAGATGATTTGACACAGTGACTACAGTAATGGGCTCAAGTATGTAAAAAATGACAAAGATAGCAAAGGATAAGACAAAGTCCAGGTCTGTTGCTCACAGGTTCTGTACTCGACTCAACAGCACTTAACACTGTAGTTAAGTGGCATGACATTCTAAAAGAGCTCACAGTTTTTCTAGAAGATTGTTTCTAATGTTGAAATGAAATCAACAGAGGGGAAAAGTCAAAATCACTTAAAAAATCTAATGCCAAAATGTCTTACTACTGTTATTTCATCCAAAGGACACTTGTACTTCTACCTATGCCAATGTGACTGAACATTTTCCACCTGAGACATTAACTAGCAATACTAAAATACTATAACTGGTAATGAATTACTTATCCCCAAGGAGGAAATGAGCACTACTTTATCCAGAGAGGATACAGTGGGTATAAAAATGTAACTAAAACAAAATTACTACTGAGGGACATTTCTAAGGCGCTAAATGCAAACCAAGGAACATTATTACTACATTAGTTCAATCTTACCCTATGGACTTAGATTTGAGACAGAGGTTGTAAAGAGATGAAAAAGAAGAGGAAACTTTTTTAAAATAAAATTTCATTTATCATTTGTACACCAGAATTAATATTTCTTCAGGCATATATGAATAATTAAGGCACAGTGATGCAAACCAAATATTCATAAACTGCTTAAAAATTATTAGAATATAAAATTTTTATTCGGCTTAATTACTTTCACACTTAAAATTTCCTTTTAAAAGAAAATGAAACATAAATATCATATTAAAGCTTTGTCTTTACTCTTAAAATGAGCCGTGTTAAATCTTTGTACTTTATTTCATATCTCATGACACTCAGTTTTAGTTATTTTTACAAGTTAAAGAACTGCTGATATTTCATTTTCTTAACATATTTGCATAACAGCATTTCCATTAGAAAACTGATGAAAAAAGTTTACTAATATCAGACAAATATTATTAAATATTTTTATTAAGGTGTCTTGGGAGATTCATCTGAAATTAATGCCTTTAATGAAATTTGTTGAATATTACCTTATATTTATTCAGGATTCCAATTATTTATACAAGACATTCAAAGGCAAAAATTATTCTTTGCAAATTATTCCCTAAATGAACAATTTTTAACTAACAAAAGTAATCCTGAATGAGAGTTTTAAAACTTTTAAAATGTGTATATCCCATACCTCTAAAAATTAATCCAAAGGAAGAAAGAATATTAAAGGATTTTCATGCTCATGTTTTACAGACAGAAAAAGTACAGATAAGTATGAAATAATATTTGCACATGTGGCATTAAACACTGAAGTACCTGGGATAAAACATTGCAAAGTAAATATAATGAATAATAAAATTGCCTATTTTCTTCTCTAGCCTATTTTCTTCTCTATATGGCTTTGTATTTTTAAAATAATCATTTTAAAAATTAGTTCTGAGCTCTGGTGGCCTAGTGGCAAGGAGCTGCAACTACAATCCCAGAGGCACACGGTTCGAATCCACCAGATGCTCTGCCGGGAAAAGGAGGAACAATCTCCTCCTGTACCAGTCAGATCTGATTTGACGGTACACTCTCACAAAAATTAAAAAAAAAATTAGTTCTGAGTTAATAACACCTCTTTGATATGTAGCATTTTCCTCAAACACAAACATTAGTAATGTGTATTAGCAAGACATTATTTCAAGCAACTAGACATCTTCTTTCATTTTGCAAGGAAAAAACAAAAGACAAATGGAAAATAATTTTCAAATAATCCCAATAACTTCTCTTTGATTACTATGCATTTTGGGCCATTTGGATTGCAAAATCAGATGGACTGCTATGCTAGAAATACAAATTAAAGATGAACAGCATCACACTCATCATCAAAAAGAACGTTTCCTATTGCACCTGGAAGTACAACGCTGACAATAATAGGATAATATACAAAACACATAAGGAAGACATGAACTTATGACTTCACTATTACTCAACTTTACACATCAACTACTTACGTTAAAATGGGAGAAACTGAGGATTTCTGCTAATTTCTGAAGTCTAGAATTGATCAACCTCGCAATCAAGGTGCATTAGGAATAAACAGGGATTAAAATATAATATAGGGAACAAAGAAGAAAGACTGATGGTTGCAAAACATGGCCCTGTTGACAGAAGTGAGACCAAATACAACATGAAAGTTTTTACAAACAGTTTATTCTTTGTAAAGGACATTTTTAAAAATAAGTAAATAGCAACAATACAAATGAAGCTCACTGGAAGGAATACACAGGAATTAAATCCACTTCAACTGTGGTAAAAGATGGTAGAGAACCTCAAAATTATCAGCTAGATCAAGGCCATAGGAAAACTGTGGAAAAGACCACCAATTGCTCATATGCCTTTAAGAATAAGAAAATTGGATACAAATACACAGAACCCAAAATACATGCAAGTCTAGATTGTTTTATGTCTGCTTCCCTTTTCCACCTACTTTAAATTTTCTACTCCCCCTCACATTTCCCTTTGCTCCTTTCTTAATTCTAGCCACATTCATGTGCGTATTTTCTATGATATATTTCATGATGTCTTCAGTGTACCTAACTCATCATTGTTAAGTGCTGTTGAGCCATAGACGACACATAGCCACCCTATTGAATGAAAGACCTGAACACTTGTCTAACTTTCATCGTTTCTCCAAGTTCATAAAGTTTCCAGAGGCAAGCAAGCTATTTTTGAAGTGGTTGCCATCATGCTTCCAAACTTGTTTTAATAGGGAAGCTCCACCTAACACTGTCCACCACAGGTAACCATTTATCGCATTTGACACATCACAGCAACCACAAGTTACCTCTGTACAACAAATGACCAGTGCTACACCACTTAAAAGACTGTTTGACCAAAACAATTAAAACCAGGTATTTACCAAAATATGAGTGATCAGGTGAGAAGCTAATGTTTATAATGTTTCTACTTCTGCAAAAGACATTATTAAAGAATCTTTCTCATTGTGAATTAGAGCAAATGCATACACAGAACAGGAAAGGAATACTTGGGCAACTCAACTGTAGACTCATATTCTAGATTCTAACATCATAAAAAGAAATGAGCAAGTATTTAAGAGACAGATCAAACTCAGAGCAAAACAAATCTTTCCTCTTGATTTCTAAAGTCTTAAATATAAGGTATTTTTTTAAGAGTCTGTGAAAATTATCAGACAGTATCATTAATATCACATGCAAGCAAGATTCTACTGAAAATTATCCAAAAACTATTAGAGCAATATGTCAACAGAGAACTTCCAGATGTGCAGGCTGGATTTCAAAGAGGTCATGGTGCTAGGGATACTATACCTAATGTAATATGGATCTTGGCAAAAAGCAGAGAATACCAGAAGAATGTCTATCTGTGCTTCATTGACTATACAAAGACTTTTGACTGTGTAGATCGCAACAAGCTGTGGCTGACTCTGAGAAGAATGGGAATCCCAGAACATTTGACTGTGCTTATGCGAAACCTATTCTTGGACCAAGAGGCAATCGTCAGAACAGAGCAAGCAGACACTACATGGTTCAAAATCAAGAAGGGATGTATTTTGTCTCTATACTTTTCCAATCTATTTACAGAATAGATCATCAGAGACGCTGGGCTGTATGAGGAGGAATGTGGCATCAGGATTGGTGGTAGAATCATCAACAACCTGCGTTATGCAGATGATACAATCCTGTTTATTGGTTCCACGGTCAACACTCTTGGTATCAGCAGCCAGGAAATCAAGAGACGAATTGCACTGGAAAAGTCAGCTGTGAGGGACCTCTCAAGAGTACTGAAGAGCAACGACATCAGGCTGAAGGCTAAGGTGCACCTGATCCAGGCTATAGTCTTCACAATTACATGCTATGCATCAGAGAGTTGGACAGTGACTAGGGATGAAGTGTTGACTATACCATGGACTGCTAGGAGAACAAACAGGTTTACCCTAGAGAGGGTGAAGCCAGAATGCTCCTTGGAGTCAAGGATTCTGAAGCTTCATCTGACATATATTGGGCATGTTGCAAGGAGGAACTGGTCCTTGGAGAGGGACATCATGTTTGGGAGAGTGGAGGGAGGAAGACCCTCGATGAGATGGATCGATTCTGTATTTGGTGTGGTGGGAATGAGTGTGACAGAGATGGCGAGGTTGGCACAGGATAGAGCAGTGTTTAGGGCTCTTGTACACAGAGTCACTATGAGTTGCAAGCGGCTCAATGGCACATAACAACAACAAGCCAGATTCTGTGAAGATGAATGTGGCATCAGGATTAGAGGAAGAGTTATCAAAACCCTACATTATGCAAATGATACAATCTTGCTTGCTGAAAGTGAGGAGAACTTGAAGCACTTGCAGCAGATGATCAAAGAATACAGCAAACAATACAGACTGCAATGTAATGCCAAGAAAGCAAAGGAGCTCACCATTGGAACAATAAGCAACATCATGATAGATGGAGAAAAGACTGAAACTCTCAGTGATTTCGCCTAACTTGTATCCACAATCAGCACTGGGATTAGCAGTAAGGTGATCAGAAGACCAACTGCACTAGGAAAACAAGCAGTCAGGGACCTATCCAAATTATTGAGGGTCAAGAATGTTAGTTTGATTCTAAAAGTGTACCTGATTCAGGTCATAGTCTTTTCAATCACTTGCTATGCCCCTGAGAGCTAGAGAATGAGTAAGGATGACAGAAGAATAACTGAGGTCTTTCAACTGTTGCATTGTAGAGGAGTACTGAATATACTATGGATTGGCAAAAGAACAAGCTTCTGGGAGAAGGTGCAACCAGAGTGCTATCTGAAGACAAAGACAATATAGCTTCATCTCACATACTTTGAGCATGTTGCTAGGCTATTCCTTGGAGAGGGGCATCATACTTGGAAAAGTGGAGGCTCAGCAAAAGAGAAGAGGGCCCTCAACTAGATGGACTGACACAGTGACGGTAACAACAGGCTCAATATGTCAGAGATTGTGAGGATGGCTCAGGATAGGACAGGATTCAGAACTGTTGTTCACAGGGTCACTATGGGTCAGACTCAAATCAGAGTTTTAGACTTTCTAAAGTACTTTCACAGATTAAATGAAATTATTTAATAATAGCTCTGGTGGCCTAGTGGTAAGAATCCGCATTGCCATCACAAAGGCATGTGGTTCAAATCCGCCAGCTACTCCATGGGAGAGAAATTGCATAATTTCCTCCCATGTGATTACTGCCTCTAAAAACTAACCAGAGGGTCAGCTGTGGGTTGGTCCTGAACAATGGTACACAACAAGAACAGTAATTTTTAAAGAATACTGAAAATCCAAGAGCAATTAATTGTGCACATGTGTCACCTATACCTAGACCAAGATGCAGTGATATGAACAAAGCAAGGGAATACAATACTGCAAAGTGCAAAAATGAGAAAAGTGTGTGTCAGGGCTGTATCCTTTCCCAACACCTCTTCAATGTGTATGCAGAACAAATCAATCAAAAAGGGGGACTATATCAAGAAGACTGTGCCGTCAGGAGCCAGAAGGTTCACTAAGAACCTATGTTATGCACATGACACAACTTTGCCCGCTCAAAGTGAGGACTTGAAACATTTGCTGCAAAGGATCAAAGATTACAGCCTTCAGTACGGGTTACCTCTCAACACCAAGAAAAGACAGGTCTTTACCACTAGGCAAATAAGCAGCATCATGATAGATGGAGAAGATCTAGAAATTGCCAATGAGTTCCTCTCACTTGGATCCACAGTAAACATTTTTTGGCATCAGCAACCCAGGAAATAAAAAGACATACTTCACCGCTAAAGGTGGCTGTCAGAAACCACTCTCCAAAGTGCTGAAATGTCAGTCTGAAGACTAAAGTGCACCTGAATCAAGTCATATCTTTTATGCTGAGCATCTGAAAGTTGGACAAACAATGACAAAGGATGACAGAACCAATGCCTTTGAATTGTGGTGCTGGAGAATAGTACTGAATAGCACATGGCCCGCCAAAATGACAAAAAATCTATGTTGTTGAAGAAGTTCAGCCAGGATGATCTTGAAGGAAAGACTGTGGCAAGGAGAGTGAAATTTTGTCCCACATACTCTGGGAATGTTATTAGAAGGGAACAAGTCGTTGGGAAAGAACAGCATGCTTGGAAAAGGGGAGAGTTAGAACAGGAAGACAAGACCCTCAACCAGAGGGACTGACACAGTGACTGTAACAGTCAGCTAGAATGTGTCAGAAATGATAGGGACGGTACAGGATAGAGCAGAGTTCAGACCCACTGTTCACAGGGCTGCTATGAGTCATAGTTGGCTCAATAGCACCTAATAACAAAAGAATAATTTTATTTTATAAAAACACTCCTCGCAAAGTTTGATAGTTTTCATCTTGTGTTAAATAAGCTTTATTATATGTGTTTATGATAGAAAATTTATCTAGGTAGCATTCCCTAAATAAAATTTCAATTACCATGAACAACTTACTTAGTAATCAACAACAGAAAATAAACCTCCCTCAAAAGAAACCTCATTTTTAAATACTAGAAAATGGAATCTACTCAAATTTACAAAGAATTCTTTTGTTTCTTCAAGTAACTACTGAATTTAAAATAAATTACTTTAAAATAATAGTGACTTTTTTTTAAAAAGGCACAGAAAAGAGAAAAAAATAGGATTAAAAATAAAAGTAACTTATACCACTTTTAAAAATACTAAAGGCAACTTTACACATGGATGTGACCTAATGGACTACATAGGAATCAGACTGAAAAATCTATGGAAAGAATTGTTTTAAAAGTCAGTATCAGCAGTCAAACTAGGCCAGGTGCTGACTATAGAACAACAATCAATTATTCATGTGCAACTTCAAATTGAAGCTAAAGAGAACTAAAACAAGACCATAAGAAAAAAAATGGGACCTGGAGTCTATCCTATATTAAGTTAAAAATCATCTTAAGAATGGGCATGAGGCTTCAACAACAATGATCAAAGAAAGACATAATGTGCAAAGAGTTGGAGTTGGAGAAGAAAAAGGGAAGAACTCACTTGGCATTTTTCAAGCTGAAAGAACTGAAAAGCAAATTCAAGCCTCAAGCTGCACTACTGAGACATATTATGGACAAAATCTTCAATGATCCAAGAAGCATCAAAAGAAGATGGAAATAATACTCAGAGTCATAGAACCAAAAAGAATGGTTGACACTGAAAAAATTTCAGGAAGTACCATATGAACAATAACCAGTGGTGACAAAGAAAAAAGTCCAGAGTTCACAGAACAAAATTGGTTCAAAATAAGGACACAGAAAGGATGGAATAACAATTAACTTGCTTCAACTAACAGAAGCAGTACATTCTCATCAGTCTATGTCAGGAAATCTGGAGGAAGAGATCTATATTTGTTGTCATTCCCAAGAAAGGTAATCTGACAGAATGTGAACATTATCATACAATATCATTAATATAACATGCAAACAAATATTGCTGAACATCATTCAATAACAGGTAGAAGAGTAGATTGACAGAGAATTGTCCAAAGTTCAAGTTGGGTTTAGAAGAGGAGATATCACCAGGGACATCACTGCACACATCAGATGGAACATGACAGAAATCTGAGACTACCAGGAGAATGTCTATTTGTGTTCTATTGGTTATGCAAAGGCATTTGACAATAAGAACCATAACAACTATGGCTAACATTGAGAATAACGGAAACGCAGAATATTTAATTACACTGTACGAAACCTATACCTAAAACGAGAAGCTGTTGTCTGAATAGAGCAAATGATCATCGCACAGTTTAGTATCAGAAAAGGTGTACATCAGGGTTATACCTTCTATCGATTCCTATTCAATCCTTGCAAATCATCTGAGAAACTGTTATTGTTATGTGCCGTCGAGTCGTTTGCCACTCATAGCGACCCTATATACAACAGCCCTAAACTCCACTCTGTCCTGTGCCAATTGCACTATCTGTGATACAACCATCCTGGGTGCCCCTGTCATTGAATCAATCAACCTCATAGAGGGCCTTCCCCTCCTGCGCTGTTCCTCCACCCTACCAAGCATGATGTCCCTCTCCAAGGACCAGTCCCTCCTTACAACATGTCCCAAAGTATGTTAGATGGAGCTTCAGAATCCTTGCCTCCAAGAAGCTGCCAGTTTGACCCTTTTCAGGATAAATCTGTTTGTTTTCCTAGCAATCCGTGGTACATCCAATACTCTTCTCCAGCACCACAGTTCAAAGGCATCAAGTCTCCTTCTATCCTCCTTAGTCACTGTCCAGTTCTCTGACTTCTAACAAGTGACTGCAAAGACTATGACCTGTATCAGACACACCTCAGTCTCCAGAGAGACACCATTGCTCTTCAGTACTTTGGAGAGGTCCCTAACAGCAGACTTTCCCTTTGCAATACATCTTTTCATTTCCTGGCTACTGGTGTTGACTGTGGAGCCAACCACACTAAAGCTGTAAACAATCTCTATCTCTTCACCATACATCCTGATGCTGCCAGTTGGGACAGTGGTGAGAATCTTTGTCTTCTTGATATTGAGCCTCAATACATATTGGAGGCTGCAGTCTTTGACCCTCTGCAGCAAGCACTTCAGGTCCTCCTCACTTTCCGCAAGCAGGGTTGTGTCATCTGTATAACACAGATTGTTGATAGATCTTCCACCAATCTTGACCCCACATTTCTCCTCAGAGCCCAGCCTCCCGGATGATCTGTTCTGCATACAGGTGGAAAAGGTATGGAGACAGGACACATCCCTGGCGCACGCCCTTCCCAATTTTGAACCATGCAGTGTTTCCTTGCTCTGTTCTGATGACTGCCTCTTGGTCCAAGTATAGGTTTCACATTAGCACAATCAAGTGTTCTGGGATTCCCATTCTTCTAAGAGTTAGCCAGAGTTTGTTATGATCCACACAGTCAAAAACCTTTGCATAATCAATGAAACACAGATAGACATTCCTCTGGTATTCCCTGCTTTTAGCCAAGATCCATCTAACATTAGCTACAATATCACTAGTACCACGACCCCTTCTAAACCCAGACTGGACTTCTGGTAGTTCTCTGCTGATGTGCTGTTCCAGTCATTTTTGGATAATATTCAGTAGAATCTTGCTTGCATGTGAAATTAATGAGATTGTTCTATAGTTTCCACACTCAGTTGGGTCACCCTTCTTTGGGATGGGAACAAATATAGATCTCTTCCAGTCAGTTGGCCAAGTGGTTGTTCTCCAGATTTCTTGGCACAACTTGGTGAGCACATCCAGGGCAGCATCTGTTAGCTGAAATATGTCAATTGGTATACCAACTATTCCTGGGGCCTTATTTTTTTGCCATTTCCTTCAAAGCAGCCTGAACTTCTTCCTTCATCACCATAGGCTCTTGCTTATATGTTGTTTCATGAAATTCTTCTGTGTCTGCCAATTCCTGTTGATACAGTGACTCAGTATATTCTTTCCATCTTCTTTTAATACTTCCTGGATCACTTAATATTCTTCCTAAAGCGTCCTTGATTATAGCAACTCGAAGTTTGAATTTGTTCTTCAGTTCCTTGAGCTTTGCTGAGTTGGGCCCTTTTGATTTTCTGACTCCAACTCCTTACACATTTCATTCCTATAAAAAACAATGTGGCAAAAGAATTGGAGGAAGAATCATTGTTAGGGAATGTTTGGGAGGAAAGGGAGGGCCTCTGGCCAGGACAGATCACCTAGCTCCTGATAAGTGCAAACCTCCCAATGGCCTTTAATATGGGGTAGACAAAGCTCTCCTCTGGCCAAACTGGTTTGAGAAAGCTCACCACCTGGGAAGACTGCTGCCACCTCTGTTGAGCTGGGAGTGGTCTGCACGAGGCTGAGGTTCTCCTACCCAATTCACATGTCCCACGTCTGCAAGCCCACTCTATCCTGTATTCCTGTTTACTTGCTCATATATAAATGTGCTGCAGCCCCCAGTAAAGTTAAGCTGGACTGACTCTCTAAATGGCTCCCGGGACGTGCTTACTCTTATCACGGTGTTTCTGTTCATTGCTGGCAAACAGACAACGACAAATCATTAATAACCTTTATTATGCCGATAACACAACCTTGCCTGCTGAATGTGAAGAGGACTTGAAAAGTTTGCTACTTCATTATTAATTGCATCTCACCATCAAAATTTTAAAAAAAAATTCTCAACAGTGGACCACTAAGCAGTATCATGACAGATGGAGAAAAGATTGATATTATCAACAATTTCTTCTTCTTTGCATCCACAATCCTTTGGTACCAACAGTCAGGAGATCAGGAAGTGTATTTCATTGGGTAAGTCTGCTCTCAGGGACTTCTCCAAATCACTGAAGAAGAGTGATGTCAATTTGAAGACTAAGGAGCATTTGATTCAGGCCACAGTGTTTTCAATCACTAATGAGGCATCTGAGAGCTGGACAATGAATGAATATGACAGAAGAAAAACTGATGTCTTTGAGAATTGGTATTGGAGAAGAGTACTGAATATTCCATGTATGTGAAAATAATGAACAGATATGTCTTAGATAAAGGGAAGTCAGAGCACTCCTTAGAGATAAGGATGGTGAAACTTCATTCACATACTTTACTTATGTCGCTTGGAGAGGCTATTCTTTGGAAAGGGACATTATTCTTGGACAGGTAGAGGACAGAACAAAGAGGCAACTCTCAACAAGATGAACTAATAACTGCAGCAATGAGTTCAAGTGTGTCAGAAATGATGATAATGGCAAAGAATAGAAAAGGATTCAGATCTGTTTTCTTAGGGTCGTTGTGATTTATTGTCAACCCAAGAGCCCCTAACACAACACAGATCCAGACATTTAACTGACAAAACACTGTACAGAAACTCAGACTGTGGATGTTTCTGTTCAATTGAAATATAGAGCTAAGGTTTCATAAGTTGGCACTGACTCACACACAGATGAAGAGTGAACATTTCCCCCCCAAGGAACCCCTTGTGGATTCGAACAACCAGAGGCATGAACTTTGAGTCAGAAGTGCAACTTTCTATGGGTCACAAGGTCTAGACAGCCTCAACTCCAGACTGAGACAATCTCACAGTATTGTAGCTGGAAAGAAACAGAATAATTGCTTGAGTTAAGAAAAAAACCAGTACTGTAAATATCAAATCTAAAGGTAAAACTAAGGATACTGATTCAGAACCAGTTCATAACTGATTCCAGTAGATTTTCAGAGGTTGTAAAAAGCACAGGAAGAGACTTCCCATTTTTCTCTTGCAGCACCACTAGTGGATTCGAACTTCCAGAGAGGCAACAGTTCTGGTTAGGAGTGCAACTCCCTTACAGACCATGCCACCAGAGCTCCCTTTCTTTCAAAAAGAGGGCCCAGAGATTTATTCAATCACTAGAGCCAGGAACTTTAACTATTCTCTAAAAACTAAAATAAAAGACCAAGGTTTTCTGTGGGTGTCTACGCTCATGAGTAGTTCTCTATGTGGCAGTGCTTGAGACATAATATGGGGGAAAATATGGTGGCATCGACACAAATAAGAGTTTTAGTGATCTACTGATAAATTAATATTCAAATGTCTATAAATACTTCTTATAATGATGGTAACAATGATCCTGATTTTAAAAAAACAAAAAACCCTCAAGCCCTTAGAATATTACTAATTTATTTACATTCCAGGATTAGTATTCCAAAAGAATAAAGTACTCTGAAATACTGTGCTCTAATAGCATTAGTTTGACAAAATGAGATTAAAAATCCTGTGGTTAAATTTAAAAACACCTATACAGGATTGACAATATGACTGAACGATGCCCTGAGTGCAAAAGACTTTAGGTCATTACAAATTATATGTGAATCAAGCTTAAAAGTATAAAGAGATGGCCAAATATAACCAGAAATGCACAGCCTAAAAGGATAAAGTTGATGCATGGGCCTTCTAAAGATTAAATCCATGCGTGCATCAATAACTTTTTCTAACAGGGTGAAAAGAAAACCTACAGACTGGGAACAAGCATTTGGTAACACCATCTTAGACAAGAGTCTTATAACAAGTGTTTACAAAATACCCCTGGGCCTCCACAACAAAAATCACTGGGTCGTACAATTTGATGGATGAGGAGGGTGAGAGAAATTGCAAGAATTTTTTCTTGACAACAATGTATTAGAATTTTGTAAAATAACTAGGAGAAAATGAAAAAAATAGTAAATGAGACTATTCCAAAAGTCTAATCTTATATTAAATGCTTTAAAAGAGCATAAGAATGAAAAAGAGTGAAAAGTCTTAGAAAGACCAAAAAAAAAAAATTAAGTCATGAGTAATAGCTGAAAATGTCAGCTATTCTTTGCAGAAAGAAGTTCAAACAAGGGGTTGTCGGGGCAGTCGAGGGACTGGTTTTATTTCACAGGCTATAGAGGGTGGAACTAAAACAACTGGCTTAAAGTTGTTAAGAAACCAAATTTTATCTTTTGTCCTCCTCGCTTTTGGCTGTTGGCCGTACCTGTACATGCCCAAAGTCCCCCCAGGCTCGCCACCGTGCCTCCCTAAAATGAGGAAATCAAAGAATTCCTGCTCATGGCCAGGTGAAAGGATGCCAAATCTGTCGAGATCAAGAAAAGCAAGGATAATGTGAAGTTTAAGGTTCAGTGCAGCAGGAACTTTTATACCCTGGTCATCACAGACAAAGATAAAGCTGAGAAGCTGAAGCAGTCCCTGGGCCCCAGGTTTGGCAGTGAAGTAGCTGAGATGAACCAACGTGCTGATTTGAACTATAATAAAATTTTTAAAAACAAAACGAAAAGAAGCAAAATTATAGTTCAATAGACCTTTAAAAAAAATTCCACTCTATCCATTCCTGTGCAATCCAAAGCAACTCACAGCTCACTCTCCAGCAAGCTCCAAAGCTGTGTATCAAATGAGAGGGGATTTGCTATTTTCCTCCTGCAGAGCCAGGAGTGAATTCCATCTGCCAGAGAGGCACAGCCTACGGGTTAGCAGCACAACTCCCTAAGGAGAACTCCCGTAAGTGTCATCCACAATCGTTACAAGCTGTAAACAAACCCTTCTGAGTTTAGGGAATGACAGTGTCCAATCTCTGCAAGAATACTCATTGATGCTGGAGATTTGGGAGGGGCATTATACACTGAATAGAAGTTTGAACTAGAGAACTTTTAAAATGCATTCCAAGTACACAACTGGCTTAGTTTATAGGGAGTTGTGCTGCCAACCAAAAGGCAGGTGACTGCTCCAAGGGGACAAGGCAGACATTCTATTCCCATGATATTTACAGCCTCTGAAAACTGACTGGAGAGTCAGTTTTGACTCGAGGGTAACAAGTTGGAGAGTAGCTGGTACTAAAAGGTAGTGTTTCGGTCTATTCTACACAGAACAGTTGTTTTAAATGGGGAGCTACTCAAAGGCATCTAACAATAAAAACATATTCAATATCTTATTTTGAAGTGATTCTATTACCCATATAACATCACATGCTAACCAAGTAAACTGACAAGAAGTTTCAAACTTATCTTTCAAAGTAGAACCTAAAACAATTGCTCCTCTACTCTGCCCGTCCACTCAATCATTAGTAGGGGAAACTATGGGGACAAGGGAAGAGGGTTCTATAAGTCTGGGTGGTTCCCTATGGAGTTGTTGGGCAACATGAACAGTTTTTAACACACAGCTACTAACTAATAGGTTGATAGTAAAGAGTCCTTCCAGAGGCATCTTGGAAGAAAGAATTAGAGCTCTAATTTTAAAAATCAGCCGCTGAAAACCTCAGAGATCACAGTTCTATTCTAACACACATGAGACTGCCACTGAGAACATGAAGTGACTTGATGGCAACCAGTGGCTTCCTTCAGTCCAGTGTGAACTAATCTTACAAGTTTCTAATAAAAAATTATAAGAGTAAATATATAACTACAGGCTAGAACTAATCCTGCCATTCCACTCAATAATTATTCAACTGATGTCATGAACATACTTACGTTCAGCTTGTTGAGTTGGTAAATTCAGAACAAGCTGAGTTCCAAACATTAAATAATCAAAACCCCAAATCCACTGACAGTGTAAATCCAACTCAGGTGACCTTTTATTGGGTTTCTGAGGCTTAATGAAAGAAGACTGTCCACCTTTCTCCCATACAGTGACTGGTGGATTAGAACCACTGATCTTTCCAATCAGCAGAACAAAAAAAAAAAAAAAAATTATGCCACCAAGTCTCCAAAACAGTAAGTGGAAGGGAGACATCCCTATAAAATGCTGTATTATTTTGATTAATTACCATGTAGTCAGCCCACAATTTACAGTAATCCCAAGCAAAATGGGCTGGATTGACTGTGATCCATAAGGTTTTCAGCAGTTAAATTTTCAGAAGCACGTAACCGGACCTTTCTTTCTAATCTGTCTTAATCTAGAAGATCAGCTTAAACCTGTTTGGCATGATAGCAACATGCAAATCTCCAGAAGTCGGCATGTGGTGGCTATGCTTGTCGTAAATGGTGGTCTTCACATAGAAAGTGATATTTCTACCACTGTCCCAAACTGCCTTCCTAAAGGCATTTAGATGTTAGCTTTTCAGAGTCAGAGTAGAGAATTTCTACATTCTATATTAATTTAATCCTTTTACATTAATCAATCCTGTAATACAGTTATATTCCAAAACATTTGAAGGGGATACCTTTCACCAGTATTGGCAATCGGAAAGTGAGATGAATAGAAAACGTGTTATAATGGTTACATGGTGCTAAATCTGATTACTAAATCATTTCCGTGTTTTCTTGGCAAATCAAAATATAATTCATAAAATGCAAGTAAAATATTTTAGCAAAGGTCTGCCATTCTTAATTGAGTGCCCTAAATATCAACAAAATTAAATTTGTTTGAAAGCAGAATGATTGGCCGATCAAAGCACTGTCAGGTGCACAATCTATTCCTCTATCTTCTAACAGTTGCTTCTTGATTATCTACAGTAATGCTCAGGAAATACCACTAAATCCCAAAACAGCAGATTAACCAAATGTAGAGTCTTAAAAAGCGTCTTTTCCACCCCCACCTCCAAATACATCACAGAGAAACTGTAATCTCTTTATTGAAAAGATTGTTAGTTACCTCCTATTCCCTCTTCTATTAATGTGATTCAGTACCATCGAGTCAGAACCTACTCATAGCTGACCCTTCAGTGTGCTTTACAGGCAATAAACTGCATACAAGTTAATTGCCTGTCTTTCTTCCATGCAGCAGTTGGTGAATTCAAATCATGTACCTAGGGCTGGCAAAGCAACTCTTTACCAAGCCACCAGAGGTCTCTCCTCTATTAATAGGCTACCAAATTTTCAATTTTCATTTAGACATATTCTTCTTCAACTAAAACACTGTATACCCTTATCTTGCCTGCAGCTGAGGATTTTGGTCAAGAGGATACAGACTTAACTTGGAAAACTTAAAGATACATCCCTTTACATTTATTTATCTTGTGAAGAGCTTGAAAGACAGATATGATGACTAGAGTTTTAACCTCTCTCTTGAATTATGATGGGACCACTTCAGGTCAACCAGAGCACAAAGGAGAGGTAATCCCTGACAATTTCATAATGTTGACAGTTCATTTCCTGACTTTCATTATGTGCTCTTATTTAAGAGGAAACAAATTTTATGAAACAAAATTGATGCCTTAAATTGTGGTATTTATAAAGACTACAGAATATACTATGAATTTCTAAAAGAACAAACACACTTGTTTTGGAAGAAGTGAAGTGAGAACATGCCAGGGAGACGAAGATGGTTTATCATACACAATTTGGACATGTTATCAGGAGGGACCAGTTCCTGAGGAAAAAGCATCAGGCTAGTTAAAGTAGAGGGTCGTAGATGGTCAGTGAAAATGAAGACCCTCAATGAGATGGACTGGCACAGGGACTGTAACAATAGGTTCAAGCATGACAGTAAGATTTGAGAGGATGGCATAGGAGTAGGCAATCATTTGTTCTGTTGTACACGGGTCCACTATGACTTGGAACTAAATGGATTGCATCTAATAGCAACAAGAAATGTATCTCACTTGGAACTTACTGATGGCATCTAGTAACAATAAGAACTCCTTCAGACTTACAAGAGCAAATCTCTCACCTACATCTTAAAATATTCATTTGCTTTTCCTAGGTATCTCTTGATCTATCCTGAAAATCCTGGCATTCTCTCAGTTAACTAAATTGTCCTTTTCCAATCCTACATATTTTCTTGTGATCTATTATTGCAATCAGGAGAAAGTGATCAATGTTTATTCCCTAAAATCTCCACCTCCAAATGCAGAATTTACTCAAAGCCTCAGATCTATTTATTTCACCATTTACTGAGCACATCCACCTGAATACCTCCAAGCAAATTACACTCCACATCCCTGTCAGTTCCTTCTCTTAATGACATCCTATCCATTCACATGCCCAAAACAAAAAAAAATTATCTCTCAAATTTGCTTAGTCTCTGTATATTAATCTACCTTTCAGATCTACTCTTATTCCTCAATTTTCTAACACTTTCTCTGACAGTGGAAAGAAATTTGTTTACAAAATTAATATTCTTTCAGACTACAAAAAGTTGCTTATCTATAGAGCTAGAAAAGGACAGTTTATCTGTTAGTCTCTGCAAGGCTTGCAATATTCATTTATTTTGTTCCTCAGATAAGGAATACAAATGTTGCCTCTCTAATGCAAGACAATCCATTTCAAAATTTCAACAAGATGGGGTTGTAGCTACCTAAGCAATAAATGAATCCTGTTTGTAGTATGGTAGGTATGTAGGTTAAACACACTTTTAGTAACTGAGTGCTCTACACAGTAGAAAATATTTAAAAAATCTTGCTTAAAATTGATCTAGAATAAATTCCATTTTCTATGCAGTAATTCACAATTAAGAACTAAAACATTTAATAGCTAGAGTATCTCCTTTGGGCGGCTTTGTAAATAAACTTCAAAGCATACTGGACAAGTTCTGACCTCCACAAATTTCTCCACAAAGTTTAGAGAGTAATAAAGGTACGAATCCATTTCCACAAGAGGAAAATTAACTTGATGTATTTAGGTTAACTTTTAAATTCAACTCAAAAAGTTTCATTATTTCATTCAACTAGTCAGTACAAGAGAGGGTAAGACCAGGCTGCTCTTTGGAGGCAAGGATTCTGAAGCTCCATCTGACATATTCTGGACATGTTGCAAGGAGGGGCCAGACCATGGACGCCATTCTTGGGAGGGTGGAGGGACAGCACAAGAGATGAAGACCCTCGATGAGATGGATTGATTCAGTGACTGGGGTAATGGGGATAGGTGTGTCAGAGACAGTAAAATTGGCATAGGATAGTCCAGGTTTCAGGCTGTTGTACATAGGGTGGCTAGGAGTCGTGGGTCACTCAATGGCGCATAACAACAAGAGTCAATCCTTTAAAGAGCCATATTTATCAGTCACATTCCCATTTCATGCCACCAAAATTATTATTTCCATTTGAAATATATCCGCTTTATAAATGAAAGTTCATCTTAGTTATAGCTAAATAATAGAAGGTGTGGCTTATATATTTAATATAAGTAAATTCATATTATAAAGTTCAATGATTAAAATATAACAGTTACTAAATAAATGACATATACTTAGTATGTAAGTATACTGAGTCCACAATATGATAGATTGAAAGCTTGAATTTGTCAGTATTTCATCCTGTTTGGATCCACAATCAACACTCTTGGCACCAGCAGTCAAAAAATCAAAAGACATTGGGTAAATCTGTTGTCAAGGACCTCTCGAAAGTGTCAAAGAGTAATGATGTCAGTTTAAAGACTTAAGTGAATTTTGTCTTCTTGATGGGTGAGATGTAATCCATATTTATGGCTGGAATCATCGATATTCTGCAGTAAGTGTTTAAAGTCCTCTTTTTCAATTGCTTGTTATGCATCTGAAAGTTGAACAGTGCCTAAAGATGACAGAAGAATAATTTATGCCTTTGAGTTGTGGTGTTGGAGAAGAGCACTGACTATCCCCATGGAGTCCCAAGAGAACAAGCAAAAATCTTTTGCAGACAGGGTATCCAGGGTGCTCCATTTAGGCTTCATATCATATATTTTGCGCATATCATTAGGAGAGGTCAAGTTCTTGGAGAAGGACATTATGCTTAGAAAGGTGGAGGACCAACGAAAGGGAGGAAGACCCTCACCAAGATGTATCAATACAATGACAATAACAAGGGGTGAAAGAATATCAGATACGATGAAGATGGCATAGGATAGAGCAAAGTATAGATTCATTCTTCACGGAATCACTACAATTCATACCCGACTCTACAGCATTTAACAACAATATAGTTATAACCAGGAAGCTCTGGTGGCCTTGTCCATGGGAAACTGAATTATCAACCCAAAAGCCAGGAGTCTAGTAAGTCTGAATCCACCTGTAGTTCCATGGAAGAAAGATAGGCATATACTCTTGTGCTATTTAAGGCCTCAGTAACTCACTAGAGGGTTAGTTATAAGTCAATTCCAACTCAGTGGCAGTGAGTTTATTGTTAAAAGTTATCCTCCAGTTCCCTGTCCTACCACATCCAACTTGCTTTATCCCACTCTTTCAGGCCCACCTTGACTCCAACCCAATTACACGCCCATCTCCTTTGAACTTCTATTGTTCCTCCTCTTCTCTCCCCTCCTACCCGACAAAAAATAATCTTTCATTTATCTTCTGCAGGGGCAACCAACTACCATGATATACTGAAAGAAGAAATTTTCTCTAATTGCCAGGGAGTAAAGAGAAAAAAAGGAAAAAACTCGCCTCAGTTAAAGAAGCAGGGAAATAAGCAGCCTTTGGGTTATTGAAGTTGCTTGTAAAGCAAAATATATTTTCTAAAGTTTAAGTTTCAACTTGGAACTCATAGCCCTACAATGAGAGACTTAACACTGTTAGTTTGGGAGTTCACCTACTTATGAATACTACCATTTATTTTCTTTTTCCTAGTGGCAAGAAGTTGAGCTGCAATCTTGAAGGCATGCAGTTCGAGGCCACCAGCTGCTCCACGAGAGAAGGATGGGCAACTTCCTCCCCTCCAAATAACTGCCTCTGAAAACCTGCTGGAGAGTTAAGTATGGATCGGTTCCAACTCTACGGTATACAACAAAAACAACAACAATATGAACTTACAAACTACCTTCTTTAATCTATTTAAATGCTGGAAGTAGCATGCAGAGTTATTCATTCACATTTTCTATACTTAAAAATAAGCAGAATAAGGAGATAAAGTGGTAAATTCTTTAGTGACAGGAATCTTGAGTGCCCTGGTCAGCATTTTTCCTTCAACCAACATTCAACACACTGTATTACGGCTGGAAAAGGCAAGAAGCTCTGGTGACCTAGCGGGAAGGAATTACAGTGCCAATCCAAAGACATATGATTCAAACTGACCAGCTGCTTCACAAAGGAAATATGAGCAATCTCCACACGGATGATTTATAACCTCTGAAAATCCCTCTGGTGGGTCAGCTATGCGTTGGTTCCAAGTTGACTGTATATAACAACAATGTGTGGTAAGTAGAGACCCAACATTTCTATGTGACTCAATGCATACTGGATTTTTTTCCCAATAATCAATGAGGAAAATGGTATTTCAGAGATTTGAAAGCATAGTTTTCTTTATACTTCAAGTTATTATAAGCAGATATTCCTTTCTCAATAATCTTAATGTATCTGTGTCAACCTCTTCCTTCATTACTATTGGCACTTGTTCATATGGTACTTTCTGGTGGAAAAAGTTCAAGTTGTACTGAAAGCATTTGTAAAAAATAAGGCCCCAGGAATCTTTAGAATACCAACTGATATGTTTCGACTAACAAATGAAGCCCTGGATGTGCTCACCAGTATATGCAAGGAAATCTGCAGGTCAGCTGCCAGGCTAAGTGACTGGAAAAGATTCATATTTGTTCCCTTCCCAAGAAAGATGACCCAGCAGAATGTGGAAATTATCGAACATTATCATTAATACTGAATACAAGCAAAATATTGCTGAAGATCATCAAAAAAATGGCTGGAACAGGACGTTAAGAGAGAACACTTAGAAGTTCGAGGTGGGATTAGTAGAGGCCTAGCGCACAAGAAATATAATTGCTGATGTCCAATGGATCTCACTGGAAGTAGATAATACAAAAAGAATGTCTATTTGTGTTTACTGGCCATGCAATGGCATTTGAATGTGTGGATCATAACAAACTATGGCTAACATTAAAAATGGGAATTCCAGAACACTGAACTGTCCTCAGGCAAAGCTTAGATCTAGACCAAGAAGCTGTTGTCCAACAGAGCAATGGAACAATATATGGGTTAAAATTAGGAAGGTTGTATGTCAGAGTTGTATCCTTTCTCCTTATGCTCAGCAAATAATTTGTGAAGCTGACTCTAGGAAGATGAATAAGGTATCAGGATTGGAGGAAGACTCATCAACAGCCTGTGTTAGGCAGATGACATAACCTTGCTTGCTGAAAGTGAGGAGGACTTGAAACACTGCAGAGTATCAAAGGACTCAATATGAATTGCATCTCAACATCAAGAACACAAAAATCCTTATAATTTT
>NW_006399832.1:8320662-8321943 GCF_000299155.1 Elephantulus edwardii
AGGGATATCATTGCTGATGTCAGATGGATCCTGGCTGAAAATTAGGAATTCCACAAGAATGTTTATTTGTGTTTTATTGAAAGGCATCTGACTATGTAGATCATAACAAGTTGTGGCTGACACTGAGAAGAACGAGAGTCCCAGAGCACTTAATTGTGTCCTTGCAAAACCTGTATCTGAACTAGGAGGCTATATAGCGAACAGAGCAGGGGAGCACTGCGTGGCTTAAAATTGAGAAGGAAATGTGACAGGGTTGTATTCTCTTTCCATAAGTATTCAATCTGTGTGCTGAGAAGATCATCTGAGTAGCTGGACTCTATAAAAAGGAGTGTGGCATCAGGACTGGAGGGAGACTCATCAACAATCTGTGTTTTGCAGATGACACAACCTTACTTGCTGAAAGTAAGGAGGATTTAAAATACTTTTTCCAGAAGATCAAAGAATGCAGCCCTCAATGTGGATCATCTTAAAGTCAAGAAAACAAAGATTCTGATCTGTTGTCATTCAAATAATATCTAGTAAGAGCTGCATAGTAAAGTGGACCGGGAGGTGGGGGGTGTAATTGTACAATGAAAATTTTTTTCCCAGAGAGAAAAGTGAACTGGGGGTGGGTGGGCATGGAGGAAAATGTGCAACAATGAATGGATGGAAATCTAAGTTCTCTAGAAATGCTCATTAAAATCTCAATTAAAACTAAAAAAGGGAAATGTCAGATGTTCAAGAACTTCTATAAAAAAGAAAATAAAGACTCTTAGCCACTGGACCAAAAGGCAACATCACGATGGATGGAGAGGGGCCTGAAATTATCAACAGCTTCATCTTTCTAGGATCCACAATTAATACCCTTGGTATCAGCAGTCAAGAAATAAGGAGATGCATTGCACTGGGAAAATCTGCAGTTAGGGACCTCTCCAATTTTTTGAGGGGTAATTATGTCAGTTTGAGGACTAAGATGTATCTGATTCAGGCCACAGCCTTTCCAATCACTTACTATGCATTTGAGAGCTAGACAATAAAGAAGGATGACAGATAAAGAATTGATGCCATTGAGCTGTGATGTTGGAGAAGAGCACTGAACATCCCACGGACGACCAAGAGAACAAACACATATGTCTTGGAGGGGGTACAGCTGGAGTACTCTTTGGAGGCAAGAATGATGAGGCTTCACCTCACATACGTTGGGTATGTTACTAAGAAAGGCGATTCCTTAGAGAGGGACATGGTGCTGAGAAGGTTGTAAAGGGTTATGAAGGAGAGGAAGACATTCAACCAGGTGGATTG
>NW_006399832.1:8322189-8324777 GCF_000299155.1 Elephantulus edwardii
TTTAAGTGATTTAGACCATGGTCTTTTCAATCATGTGCTATGCATCTGAGAGCTGGACAATGAATAAGAATGACAAAAGAAAAGTTAATGCCTTTGTGTTGGAATACTGGAGAATAGTACTGAATATGCCATGGACAGCATAAAAAACAAATATATATCTTAGAAAAGGAGCAGCCAGAGGGCTAGGATATAGAAACTTTGTCTCATATTATTCTGCACATGTTGCTAGGAGAAGCTATTCCTTGGAGAGAGATATCATGCTTGCAAAGGTAATGGGGTCAGTTAAAGAGAGGAAAACTCTCAAAGAGATGGACTGACACACTTGACTACAGCAATAAGCCTCAGTATATTGGAGATGGTTAGGATGGCAAAGGACAAGCAAGGGGTCAGATCTGTTGTTCAGTGTTGCTATGAGTCATACTTAACTCAATGGAACCTAACAACAACATCATCATCCATGGCCAAAACATACATATGGACCTCACTTGACTTGATCCCTACAAAGGGATCAGCTTTATATCAGCTGTGAAAACTACGCTGGTGCTGATTGTGGAACAGACAACCAATTACTCATATGCAAGTTCAAACTGAAGCTGAAGAAAATCAAATCAAATACACAAGAATCAAAGTTTGACCTTGAGTCTATTCCTCTAGAATTTAAAGACCATCTCAGGAACAGGTGTCTTGCATTGAATGCTAATGAGCAAAGACTAGGTGAGCTGTGGGAGGATATAAAGAGCATCACCCATGAAGAATGTAAAAAGGTCATTACAAAGATAGAGAAAGAAGAAACGACCAAGATAGATGTCAGAAAATACTCTGACTATTGCACTTGCGTGCCAAGGAGCCAAACCAAAGAGACAAAATCAAGAAGTTAAAGAACTGAATAGAAGATTTCAAAGGGCAGCACAGAAGACAAAGTAATATAATGAAATGTGAAAAAAGCTGGAGTTGTAAAATCAAAAGGGATTTCTTAATCCGGAGGAAATGAAGAACAAGTTCAAGTTTCTAGTTTCATTCCTAGGGTCACTATGAGTCATCTATGACTTGACAGCACTTAACAACAACATAGAGAGCCCAGTTGGCCTAGTGGACAGAAAGTGATGTTACCATGCCAGAGGTGGGTGATTTTAATCTGCAGCCCTCAGGCCTGGTTTTAACTATCTTTGGTCAAACATTCTTCTAAATGGCACAGCATTGGTCTGTCCATTTACTGTACAGAAGTAACTCATGATTGCCGTGATGCTTCACAGGCCATGGTATGTTCAATACTCTTCTTCAGCACTACAGCTCAAAGGCATCAACTCTCCTTCTATCATCCCTAGTCATTTTCCAGCTCTCTGATGCATAGCAAGTAATTGCAAAGACCATGGCCTGTATCAGGCGCACCTCAGTCTCCAGACTGACATCATTACTCTTCAGTACTCTGGAGAGGTCTCTGACAGCAGACTTTGTCATTGCAATTCATCTTTTAATTTTGTGGCTGCTGGTACCAAGAGTGTTGATTGTAGAGCTAAGCAAACGGAAGCTGTCAACAATCTCCATCTCTTCATCATCTATCATGATGCTTCCAATGAAACCAGTGATGAGAATCTTTAGGGTTACTATAAGTCACAGTGCCTGAAGAGTACACAACAACAACAAAAAATCTCTGGTGGCTTAGTGTAAAGAGTTACACTGCCTGTACAATCAGGAAAGTAAAACACTGACAAATGGAACCTTTTAAAAATTAAGTCACTTTGTACATCAAAATCTTTTTTGCAATAAGGTGAAGAGAAAGCCTACAGAATGGGGAGAAAACATTTGTCAATGACATCTCAGACAAAAGTCTCATAACGAAAGTTTACAGAATGTTAATGGATCTCCACACACACACACAAAACCCAAGTGATAATCCAGTAACAAAATGGACAGAATACATGTAAAAACTCTTCACAAAGAAAGACATTAGGATGGTCAACAGCCACACCAAGAAAGGCAAAAAATCATGATGGAGAATAGGATGAGAAGATAATTAAAATTGCCTTGGAACAGATGAAGGAATCTATGATTAGGTATTACAAGTACAACAGCCCAGAATAAGAGGTACATTGCAAACAGGACTGCAGTGGGGGAGGTAACTGTGCAACAATGAATGAATATTTTTTTTTAAAAATGAACCGGCAGAATAGGAAGGGAAGAAGAGGGGGTAAAATGTGGAACAATGAATGAATGAAAATTTAACTGTTCTGTAAACTTTCATTAAAATCATAATGAAAATTAAAAATTTCATTTAAAAATAAAGGCACAAAGTCACCAGCAGAGAGATGCAAATCAAAGCAACGAGATATAATCTCAGCAAATTAACAATAGCAAAGAACGAGATACAATCTCAGCAAATCAACAACAGCAAAGTTTAACAGGAACAGCAAGCAATAAATGTTGGAAAGGGTGTGGAGAGACTGGAACTCTCACACACTGCTGGTGGTACAACCAGTCTGGGAGGGAGTTTGGTGATTCCTCAAAAAGCTGACAACAGAAATCCCACATGACTCTGTTATTCCACTGTCAGGAGTACACTGAAAGGAAATCAGAATGGCTAGAGAAGC
>NW_006399832.1:8325867-8347413 GCF_000299155.1 Elephantulus edwardii
GTTGTTGTCATCATGTCGACGACTCATAGTGACAATATAAACAAAAGGCCTAAAGCCTTTCTATAACTATCGTCATTTATCAAAGTATAGTTTCCAGAGGCATGTTGTTTAGGAAGTGGATCTCACTCCTGCTTCCAAACCAGTCTTGAACTGGGAGCTCCACCAAACACTGTCCACCATGCGTACCATTATGACATTTGACACCCCAATGGCACAAGGTTCAGCATCACAGCAACCCCAGGTTTCCTCAGTACAGTATATTCACAGAAGAGTGCTGTACCACTTAGAAATATGTTCCTCCAAAATCTATTAACAACTGACTTTTAAATACAACGGTCCTCCCCAAGGTCTTGTTGACTCTAAATGAGAGGTTTAAATATAAAACAACCAATACAGTATGTATTGTTGTTATGTGCCATTGAGTTGCTTACGATGTATAGTGACCCTATGTACAGCAGCTCTGAACCCTTCCCTGTCCTGAGTCAGTCTCACTAATTCCGACATACCAACCCTTATTGCCCCAGATACTGTATCAATCCATCTCATCCAGAATCTTCCTCCACTGCGTTATCCCTTCACCCTTCGGAGCATGATGTCCTTTGCCAAGGACCAATCTTTCCTGGCCACAGGCCCAAAGTATGTGAAACGGAGCTTCAAAATCATAGCCTCCAAAGAAAAACTTGGTTTCACCCTCTCCAAGACAGACCTATTTGTTTTCTTGGCAGTCCATGGTGTTCAAGGCTCTTTTCCAGCACCCCAACTCAAAGGCATCTATTTTTTTTTAAGTTGTCAAGGATTTTATTTCACTTTTATCTATAATAAACACCTATAGTGGCATCAGTTAGGAGATCAAAAGCCATGTTACATTGGGCAAATCTATTGTCAAGATCTCCTTCAACGTGCTAAAGAGCAAGGATATCACTCAAAGAATAAAATGGATCTGATATAATCCTTAATATTATCATTTTCCTCCACTGTATGGATAAATTGGACATTGAATAAGGTAGACTAAAGAATTAATGTCTGCATATTGTGAATATTAAATATATCATGAATTGTTTAAAGAACAAGTAAATCTAACTGAAAGATGTGCATCCAGAGTACTCCTAAGAAGCAAGAAAGGTGAAGAGTCATCTTACATACCTGAGGCATCTTCTCAGCAGGAACTAGATCTGATGTTCTAGAAAAGAACACTATGCATAGGGAAATAGAGGGCCAGAGAAAAAAAGGAAAACTGTGAATGCAATGGATTAACACAGTGACTGCAACAATTAGTCTAAGCAGAGGAGATATTGTAAAGATCTAGTTTTGTTCTGTTACACTAATAGGGTTGTTATAAGTTGCAGTGAAACTGAAGGCACCTGAAAAATGACAACAAAAGCATCTAACATGTATTTTATTTTTAAGATTCATGTCCCTTTCAGATCAGGAAAGAATTTTGACCTATATTGCCTCACTCAGGGTCCAAATCTAAATAGCCTCTAAATTATGGAATTACCACTGGAAGGCATCTGTTCTTCTTCTGTCATCCTTAGCCCGCTGTCCAGCTCTCTGAACAATTACTTTCCCAAGTAATTGAGAAAACCGTGACCAGGATTTGGTGCACCTTCTCCTCTAGACTGACACTGTTGCTTTTCAGCACTCTAGAAAGGTCCATGACAGCAGATTTTCCCAATACAACTCATCTTTTGATTTCCTGACCGCTGGTGTCAAGAATGTTTGATTGTGGAGCCGAGCAAGCTGTAATTGTTAACACCTCAATCTCTTCTCTTCTATCATGGCGCTGCCAATTGGCCCAGTGATAAGAATCTTTGTCTTCTTGATGTTGAGTTCCAATCCATATTTAAGACTATAGTCGTTGATCTTCTGTAGCAAGTGCTTCAGGTCTTCATCAGTTTCAGCAAGCAGGGTTGTGTTCGTTCTGCATACCATAGGTTGTTGACGCATCTTCCTCCAATCTTGATGCCACACTTCTCTTCATAAAGCCCTGCTTCCCAAATGATCTGTTCTGCATACAGATCGAAATGATCTAGGGACAGGATGCATCCCTGACACACTCCTTTCCTAATTTTGAACGATGCAATGTTTCCTTGCTCTGTTCTAAGTACTGCTACTTGATCCAAGTATAGGTTTCACATAAGCACAATCAAATGAAAGATGAAGAAGGCGGGGAAAAGGAAAAGATAAAAATCATTAGGACAGCAGATTTTAGTGGGCAGAGCAGGGGTGAAGGAATAGGAAAGGTTCAATGGAACGTCAAAACACAGGGTAATAATACACATTGAGTAAAAGTAATTAACTATTAAAAAATGCACTGTATGCACACCTATGTTTATTGCAGCTTTGTTCACAATACCAAAGAGTTTTAAACAACCTAAGTGCCTATCAACAAACGAATGGAATAGAGAAGCTCTGGTATATTAACACAATGGCATACTACACAGCATTGAAAAACAAGGAACTCATGCAATATTATTGAAAATGGGTGACCCTTGAGGACATTATGCTGAATGAAATATCTCAGTCACAAATGGACAAATATTGCATAGTGTCACTGTTGTAGAATGGGACTGACATCAGGATTGGGGTGAGACTGAGAAAAATTGGATAAATTATGTATACTGCATTGAAACAGATAAGGGAGAGAACAGTTCAATAGTGATATATGATTGGGTATTATCGTTATGACAAGAGTCCAGAATGAAGGTTGCATAGCAGAGAGTACTCGGGGTGGTGGTGGGAGCATTGTATATCAATGAAGGATTTTTTATTTTACTTTTCAAAGAGAAAGGCGAACTATGGGGGAGGGAGGGATGGGGCAGGGAGAAAAATGCAACAATGAATGAGTGGAAAACCAAAATCTCTGGAAATGTTTATTAAAATTAATTTTAAAAAATTTCTAATACAAAAATACACTGTATAAGAATGACCTCATGAAACACAATGGAAATGAAAGATTATATAAAACACAATGTATATAAATGAAACACAATGTATACAAATCATTGCATGAAAATAAATTTTTAAAAGAGTTACTGTCATCTCAAACCAACACAGTCTGAATCCACTGGCTGCTCTACCAGAGAAAAATAGGTAATCTTTTCTGTGTGATTTACTGCCTCTGAAAATTCACGGGAAGGTCACCTCTGAGTCAGTTCTCACTGGATGACAATGAGTTTGAGGGTATTTTAGGTAATATTTTGACATTTAATTTCTCTTGTACTTGTAAAAACTACACGATAAGTGAATTGATAAATGTTTTCAACTAAAATCAGCCAGAAAACTAAAAATGGACAGCTGAGAACATTCCCTACATAAACCTGTGCAGCAAGGGAAGGAAGATTCACTTCCTTTCATAATCAGCTAGGTCAGTTGTTTCTGTTCTACATCTTACTTCACTGACTTAAACAAACACACTTTTAAATAGATACACAGAGTACACAAGCAAGCTTTCACTGTCATAAGTAGTATTTGACAGCTCCCTGAAATCTACAACTCAGTGTTGATTTACATGAAAAGGTTCATGAATACACCTTGCCTGTTCTTGCTTAACTAAACCAACATCAGTTCAAATAAAACTACTGCATCAAATAATAAAGCAATCAAGTATATATAAAAATCAGCTACGATGACTGTCAAAATACGTTCAATGCTTTTGTTTTCATAAACAAAACAATTTGAATATGATTTGAAGATCATAGAGAAACAGGTCTGAAGTTCAAGCCTTCTGTTTACTGTTCTGGTGAACATAAGAAAGATCTAAAAGGGTTAAAACAGGCAAGGAAAAACACTGAAGAGGAAAATTTTTTAATAGCATTAAGCCTTAAATCAGCAATGGGCTCTAATGTGTCAAAGATGATGAGGATGGCACAAGTAAAATGTTATCTAACATCCTATTTATATAAATGTTGCTTTGAAAAAAATAAATTCTTCACACTTAAGGATGCCAGAACATTGAAAGATCCAGAAAGCATCAACAGAAGATGGAAGGAGTACACAGTCATTGGACCAAAAAGAACTGGCTGACAGAGAAGAATTTCATGAAATAACATATGAGCAAGAGCCTATGGTGATTAAGGAGAATGTTCAAGCTAAGCTGAAGGAACTGGAAAAACAACAACAACCAAAAAAAACACACACACACACCACCACCAGGAACTGATGGAATATCAATTTGCATTATTTCAACAAACAGATACTCCCCTGGACGTGCTCACCAAGCTCTGCCAGACAATCTGGAGAGCCAACTGACTGGAAGAGATCCATATTTATTCCCATTTTTAAAAAAATGTGATCTAGCATGGAAACTGTTCAACAATAATCAACATCTAATATCACACACAAGCAAAATCCTGTTTAAGATAATCCAAAAATGACTGAACAGTACATTGACATAGAACTACCAGAAACACATGCTGGGTTTAAGAGAAGCCATGGCACTAGACACATTAACGCCAATGTCAGATGATCTTGGCTGAGAGCAGAGAATACCAGAAGAATATCTATCTGTGTTTTCACTGACTAAAGATAGGTATGCAACTGTGTTAATCACAACAAATCAACGCTAACACTAAGAATGAGAATCCAAGAATACTTGATTGAGCCCATGCAAAGCCTATACATGCTCTGAGAAGCAGTCATCACAACAGAGCAAGGAGACATTGCATGGTTCAAAATCAGGAAAGGAATGTGTCAGGGATGTGTCATGTCTCCATACATTTTCAATTTATATGTGGAACAGATCATTCAGGAAGCTTGGCTTTATGAGGAGAATTGTGGCATCTCATGAACAACCTGTGCTATACAGATGATACAACCTTTCTTGCTAAAAATGAGGAGGATCTGAAGTATTTGCTACAGAAATCCAAGGACTGCAGCGTTCAATAGGGATTGAAGCTCAGCATCAATAAAACAAACATTCACCACTGGGCCAACTGGCAGCACCATGATAGATGGAGAGGGAACTGAGATTGTTAACAGCTTCAGCGTACTTGGTTCTACAATCATCATTCTTGGCACCAGCAGTCAGTAAATCAAAAGGCTAACTGCATTGGGAAAACCTGTTGTCAGGAACTTCTCCAGAGTGCTAGAGAGCAATGATGTCAATACGGAAACTAAGATGTGCCTGATCCAGGCCATTGTCCTTGCAATTACTTGCTATCCATCAGAGAGCTGGATAATGCCTAAGGATGACAGACAAAGGAGTGATGCCTTTGAGTTATGGTGCTGCCAAAGAGTGAACAGTCCATGAACTACCAAAGTAAGAAAATGGATTGTCCTAGAGAGGTTGAAATCAAGCTGCTCCTTGGAGACAAGGATTCTGAAGCTCTTTCTCATATACTTGTCTGTGCGTGTGGTCACTATGAGTCTCAGGCAGACTCAACAGCACATAACAAACAACAAAAACAACATTGTTTTACATCCTTTCTTGCTAAGTTTTAATTTCTTCAGTTAAATTTCTTCTTCAAAATACTGTACCCTTAAAAGATAATAGTGAGAAATTTATGTGATCCTTTAAAATAAACTACAGCCAACAAAAACCAAAATAAGCTACAAAGGTACACACATAATAAAAGATTTTGTAATATAAAATACTAATCACTAAATATAAGTTCATTATAAAAACATTTTTAATATTTTTGTATTCACTTCATTCACTGTAGTTATATAAACACTACAGGTATGTAATACTATAGGTATAAATCTTCCACATATTTTTTTTCTATCAGTTTCAGGCATGGCATAGTTTAGTTCAAGGCAAAAAGACAAAACACTGAACACAAAACCTATTCTATTTTTTGACAAGGAATTTCTGTTCAGTAGTTAAGAGGGATAGAAAATAGCAAAAGGACTGGGAGAAGGGGCATTCATTTTAACTGTCCATGCATTAACCTGGACCTAATAAATACTAAATGTAAACTCTATAAAGCAATTTATGGAAAAAATCCACTCTAGTCAGTGCCTGAGAACAGGCTCTAATAAATAATCTGTTTAAGGAATAATGAAGCAAAAGGAGCACTGGCACACAATTTAAGCTTCGAAGGTTTGGTAAAAGAATCCTGCTTTAATAGGTTTAGACACCTTTAATAGGTTTAGACACCTTGGTAAAATAATCCTGCTTTAATAGGTTTACACACACTGACACCCATTAGTTTAACAAACTAAACTAACATAGCCCATGACTCCAATTACAAGTTCCTTATTCACGACACAGTATAAAGTATTAATTTGAGACTAAGGAAGATTCCAGATCAAAACAGGAGAAATATATTATATTACAGTTCAAACAAACAACTGTTAAGTATAGTGTAATGTAAATAGAATATCTGTCTTTTCTTTTTAATATTCAATGTGACCAATTCAGATAATCATCATTATTCTTCATGTCACCAAAAAAGAGAAAAATTTGAAAAATCCCTAAGAGCTTTCAGGTACTCTCCAATGCCACTATTTGTTCCAAGACAGCAACAACAAAGGGCATGAAGCGACCCACCATACCACCACAGCCGTTAAAATGTCTCTGACCTCTATAGTAACTGCCACCACCCCGTTCATGCAAACCACACCCATGAAAATATATGAATTTTGGTGGGAAGTGGACAGGGAGATGATAATGGATTCCTTTACTTCAGCATCCTTCTTTTACACTGTGTTACTTCTAGACATAAAGAACTGGAAGCAAAATCATAATCAACCCAATGAGTCAGGAAAATAACAAGGGAAAATAAAAGGAAGAGAATAAAATCATTCTGTCCCCATTGTTACTTTCTAATTCATTCTGATCCTCACTAAAGGCTTTTAAATTATGTTTAGGAAAAAATTACAGACAGTTTTATGGAAGGAGCTGCAACAAATACAATAAATAACCTTTCAGGGCCTGTACTTGCCTGGAAAATGAAGTAATGAGATTGAGGAACACAATGGTTGAAACAATAGGCTCCAATGTAGTAATGATGGAATGAGGCACAGGACCAAGCAGTGTTTCTTTCCTTTGAACACAAGGTTATCAGGAGTAAGTGCTAGATAGCATCTATCAATATATTGTTGTTACAATAGTAATCATTATTATTGTGGTAAAGATTTTCATACTGAAAAATGAAAACATTTGAGCTTATTATGTAAAAATTAGTTCATTCCCCTTCACAGAGCGAAAGGAGCTAGAAATGTAACCCAAGTTGTAAAAAGTCTTTAAGACTTTGAAGTAAAACAGAAGAATACTAGTCATAATTTCATTTGTCTTGACTATTTACTATCTAGCATTATCTTCAAAGGCCACCAGCTCGTACAGAGCCCAAAGAGTTCGTGCACTGGTTGAAGGGAGAAGCCAGTCCTACCTCCAGTAACGTCTCTGAGGGAGTTGGGCTCCAAGTTGCAAGACTGTTGGTTCTTTTCATCTTCTACTTCCCCAACGATAGCCATGTTGTTATTACTGTTATGTGCGAATTAAAACCAAATAATAGTTGACCCTCCAGCAGGTTTTCAGAGGCTGCAGATTTACCATCTTTCTCCCAAGGTGCAGCTGGTGGATTTGAAGTGTGGACCTATAGGCTGGCAGTGAAACTCCTTACTCACTAGACCAACAGAGCTCTCTAATACTAAAGATACAGACAGGCAAGGTCTGTAAATCAAGTAAAAAGAGACTATATTTCTTGCTAGCACTTTCAAACTCTCCAGAGTTGTAGCCTTTTGATCAGAAGCACAACTCCCTACAGACTATGCCACCAGATCTCCCAGAGCCAGCAGGACTCTCCACCAGATACTAATCAAAGAAAGAAGAGATTAAAGAAATGGAAGACAATAAGAGAAGACCACCTGTAATTCTATAGTCTCAGTATGCCACTTACTATCACTAATCAGTCTAATAAAAAAAATCTTCTCCATAGTAAGTATTTCTTATATGCCAACAACTTTATTTGATACCACAGAATGATGTTTTAACTGAATTACAACTTTTAAAGCAGGTGAATTTTTATAAAGTGTTTTATTTACATTTATCAAAACAAACCTCTAACTTCATTGTTATCCAGCTGGGATTTATTCATTGCTGACCCTCCCTCCATTGGGTTTCTAAGGCTTCAAGTCAAACAAACAGGTGTCACTGTTGGATTCAAACCACCAAAGAGAGGTCCAACCTTTGGATTAGCAGCACAACTCCCTACAGATTAGGCCAGGAGAGCAACCATCAAAACAAGTTCATCAAGTTACAACAGCAATAAGTCAACAGACATTCTTGTCTACTTATTCTATATCCTATTCCTGGCCCGAAAGAAATTCTGCCCTAACCAAAATAATTTACTTCAACAACTTTTAGAACCTTTGATATTATAATGTATACTGTATACATGACTTGAATAAAAACCATACGATCTCAGAATCTTTTGATTCTAGAACATCCGTTTACAAAGTAATTCTTGAGAATTTTGGAAAACACTACACCAATGTTTTCCACAGAGGTTTAGAATTTAAGTTCAACTGCGTTATTAATAAGCATGATTGGAAACTAACATATATTGAGCTTATAATGCATGCACTGAGAGAAGTAACATTGTTCATTTTTTTTCTAATAAATTTTTAAGAGAGAGCAAGATCTATAGATTCTTCCTATTGGTTAATCTCACTTACATGCAAGGCTGTCTTGAAAAGCATGGAAGCTACAGAATAGGCATCTGAAAATAAAAAGTTCATGCAGCTCCATGCCATTAAATTCTGCACAAATGCAGAATGTGAATTTGTCTCAAACTAAAATTTATCATTTGACACTTTGATGTTGCAGCTCATCCAGGCATTTGAGCATGAACTCTCTGCTAGTGCTCAATCCCAGTAGACAGAATCCCTGTGGCACATGACCCAAATGCCAATTCAAACTGGGTCACTCCTAGGATTGGGATTTATTTTTGCCTCTTTCTACTATGTCCTCTTGAACAGCTACATAATATCTTCATAGCCTTTAGCCAGCTAAAAGATCTGTGACCTACTCCAAGCTGCCATTAAAGTCTCATACTAAAGTATCCTATAGTAAAAAGCACTTTGATTTCTCATGCTGTGGTTGAGCCCAAATGCCCCCACCTCCAAAAACTAAGAATAAGAACAGGTATGACACACAGTCCCCACTACCTTACTACCACAGACAGGCTGGTTCTTTTTAAGGAGGAATTTTATTCTTCCCTCTTTCCCTCCAGAATTCAAATGCACAAATCTTATTCCGTATTCTTTGTGTGATGGCTACTTTGTTAGAGTGGTTCAATATTTAATTAAGGATTAAATGGTAAAGCAGTTTGCCCATTAAATTATAAAAACCTTCTGTGTTTATATTGTAGTTTTTTATAATTAATTAAAGAACTTAACAGAAGTTGAAAAATTAGATTTAAAAGTTAACTTTGAGGACATACAAGTAATTCTGAAAATAGTTAGCCATGAACAAAGCACGTATTCCAGTCATGAAACACACACGCAGTTCCAGCCACCCAGGAGTCTGGGTTTGAAGGATGCGCGGAGGATAGGCATTCTGGGTTGTAATCTATAGTGTCCATCTAATGGATGCACAAACTTTGGCACAGATATGGTGATTCCTGGGAAAGGAGAGGCACACCTTTTTCTGCATAAACACAATACAATAAACAATACATATTTTCAGACAGGCAATCAATATAACTATTAAGTTCATCTTTAAAATTAAATTTCTTTAAAAAACCCAGAAATATGTGTCTAAGTCCTTGCACTTATTTTTCTAGTAATACATAAAACTGGATATAATGTTTAGTTATGTTTTCTTTTAAAAGAAAAAAGTCAGCCAAAAAGAAGCCCAATAAAGTCAACCCACTTCAGAATAGCTCTTTATTTTACATAGTTTTTCTTTTAAGCTATCAGTCCAGCATTTGTTGGCAAGTTTTTCCACATACCCTTTGACAAATTCTACTTTTTGTTTTCTCCTTGTCCTTTCTTTTATACTTCAGCAGAGCTAAAAATGTTTGCCACCTAAAATGAGTAAGTGCTCACAGTACTGGCTACAATGCTTTCCTGCTGCTTAAATTACTATGACATGTGAAGAGAACACTGGGAGGTGAGGAATTTGGGAAGAATGGCAGTGAGTGAATGCCCCAGCCAGGCAAAACGCCAGGCCATCTGAGCCATGTGCAATGGTTGCTGTTACAGAGCAGTAATGGTATTTGTGCTATACAAGCAGTGAGGTGGGAAATCTCCTTGTTACGTATCTGGTGCTCTTTTGTTCTTCTGTCTCAATCCTCCCACTGTGTTTTGTAACTAATGATGGATGGATTGCAATTTGTGAAGAGTTTCACAGGCTTTCCGTATCTCTAGAAAGATAGCTGCCCTCCGGTCAATTCTGACTCATATAGAGACTCTACATAAATCAAAGAAACACTGCACAATTCTGCATCATCTCCATGATCACGGGCATGCTCAACCCTCTCAGGGAGATGACTGTGCAAACCCATCTCACTAAGGGTCTCCCTAGCATTGCTGGCCTCTATGTCACCAAACACAATCAAGCATCCAAAGTGAGATGAACAATACTATGTTGTGTCTAACAAGAGTTTTCATTGGTTAATTTTTAGTGGTTTGCAAGATCCTTCTTCCTAATTTATCTTGCTCTGTAAATTCTGCTAAAATCTGTCCAGGGTAAAAGACTTTGTTGATATCTGAAATATGAGAGAAATAGCTTCCAGTATAATTTAAGTACTCAAGTTATTGCAGTATAATAAACTGACAGAAAAGGGCTGGTCTCTCTGTTATGTTATGTGCTGCCTGTGACTCACAGCAACCCTGTGTACACCAGCTCTGAAGCCTGGCCCATCCTGAGCGAGTCTCACTCACTCACTCCAATATAACTTTCCCCCATTGCCATAGTTACCGTATCAAACCGCCTCATCCTGGGTCTTCCTCTCCTGCCTGAGCATGTCCTTCTCCAAGGATCAGTCCCTCCTGCCCACATGCCCAAAGTGTGTGGCCCCAGATTTACCTAAGAGTCTTAAAAAACACCATCATTGACTTCGATCTTCCCATCCCATCAGCAATATCAATATGCTTCTGCTGTATTTATTAAGTAAAAACCCTAATTCTAACCCACTGTTTGCCAAATACTGCATGTACCTAAACACACACACAATTCGTTTTTAAGCGTGTATTTACATTAGTCTTGAGAATGTTGCCCTAAGTTTAAAGTCACATCTTTATTGCTGAACCATTCAGAACCTTTAATATGCTAATAAAATAAATTAGAAATTTCTTGACAGAAACATAATATGCCTTTGTACAAATCAATTTGGCTACAGAGGCCCTTTTCAGAGAAAATTTCAACAAAACACATTTTGGAAAACTCTTATTCAAACTATTCAAAATAGCTTCTTGAATATGCTCAGTTATTCACTCGTCTATTAATGCACTCATCCTACCAACCAGACAATAAACAATATGGTGGTGGTGGTTGTTGCTATGTGACCTTGAGGCGGGTTTTCAGAGGCAGTAAATCACATGGGAGGAGAATGCCCATTTTTCTCCCACAAAGCTGCTGATGGTTTTGAACCCCTAGCATGCCTTTGGGTTGGCAATGCAATTTCTCACCACTAAGCCACCAGAGCTCCCCAAACAGTATGTATGCTGAGTGTCTATACAGGTAGTTCCTGACTTAGGATATATTTTGTTAGAACTGCTATGAACTGTACTTAAATTAATATTGGAGGTTTTGGTTTGTTTTTTAACATCTTGCTGTTGTTGGTAGGTACCAGACAATGGAGAAGGACTCAAAGTCCCCTAGGAACAACAGATCTGAACCTTACCCTACCCTGTGCCATCTCTGATATGCTCATGCCCACTGTTACAGACACTGTGCCAGTCCATCTTGTTGGGGTCTTCCTCTCTTTTTCTGACCCACTCACTACCTTTCCCAGCATGGTGTCTTATTCCAAGGACCAGTGTCCCCTAACACCCTTGCCTCTAACTCTGGTTTCACTTCCTTTAAGACAGACTTGCTTGTTCTTTTAGCAGTCCATGGGATATTCAGTATTGTCCTTCAACATCAGAATTCAATGGAATTAATTCTTCTTCTGTCATCTTTATTCATTATCCAACTTTCATATGCATCTTTATACCTTAGTATTTTTGTTGTTTTTAGGGGCAGTCAAGTACAACTCTTAGTGATGCTATCAGCAGATAACCTGAACGCTTCCTTATCCTGTGCCATCCTAATTCAAGCCCATTGCTGAAGTTATCATGTCATTTCATCTTTTGGGGAGTCTTCCTCTCCTATGCTCACTCTCCATCTTTCCAAGCCTGATGTCCCTTTCCTTTGGAATAGCCTCACCTAGCTACTTGTGCAAAGTATGAAAGATAAAGCTTCACCATTTTTGCCTCCAATGAGTACTCTGGCTGCACTTCCTCCAAGACATAACTATTCTTTTGGCAGACCATGGGATTTTCAGTACTTTTCTCCAGCACTACAATTCAGAGGTATCAATTCTTCTGTCATCATTAGTCATTGTCCAGCTCTCTGATGCAGAGCAGGTGATTGAGAAAACCATTTTTGAATCAGGTTTACCTTAGTCTTCAAACTAACATTATTGCTTTTCAGTATTTTTGAGAGGTCCCTAACAGCAGAGTTGCCCAAAGCAATACACTTGCTGAATTCTGACTGCTAGTACCAGGGATACTGATTGTTGATCTGAACAAGACGAAAGAACTGACAGCTTCAATTCTTTCTCCATCCATCATAATGCTGACTTTTGGTTCTGTGGTGAGGAACTCTGTTTTCTTGATATTATATAATCCATACTGAAGGCTGTTTTCCTTGATCAAGTGTTTCATATCCTCCTCACTTTTAGCAAGTCAAGTTGTGTTATCTGTGTAACACAGGTTGTTAATGAGTCTTCTTCCAATCCTGATGTAACATATTAATATATAAAATGTTGCAATTTATAATGTTCTGATGAGGTCATCCTCAAATGTTCACTCCCAGGTTCAAAGACTAAATTTATAAAAATACTAGCCATATCCTGTTACAAAAAAGGACCATTCCTAACTATGCCTTTAAGAATTTGCAGGTAAATCAGACCAAGTGCACAGGGTTCTTACTTAGATGGGAGACATATGAGTTAGGACTGGATCAAGAGCAGTGATGTTGGTATTTTGCTCTTTTAATGCAAGATAAGGTTAAAAGACTTTTCAATCATTCAAAAGTTGCACTTATAGCAAATGTTAAAGGATAGAGGCTGGTTCAAAGTGAAGAAAACTTTATATAACATCACACGTATAGTGGGAATTTTCCATAGATGATAATTTCATTAGAAGGAAATTGTCTATTGATATTTAAAAGGCAAGAAAAAGGGAAATTTAAAAACCGGTGAGATCCAACTTACATCATAACTGACATATGATGGAGTCATTAAGAAAAAACATCTTGTTATAAACTGGGAACCACCTATATAGTCAACCACTTGAACTGATTTGGAGATCTAACATCTATAAAGATTACAGCCAAGAATACGTCACGGTGAAGTTCTATTCTGTATGAGGCTGCTATGAGTCAGAATCATTGCCAGGGCATCCAGCAATAATGACAATATAGGTATTCATTTTTGTTCTATTTATGTTAGTTACTCTCCACTAGGATAAAATTTCAGTCTCTTCTGACATCTATTTTGGACTTTTCTTTCACTTCTGCATTTTTAATGACATTTTACTTTCTTCACATATGATGGCCGTTAATGCTGTCTCAAAACATTAGTGGTCTCCGATCACTAATCAATGATTCTGTAGCCATTGTTTCTGGCATCAAATTTCTTCTTGAGATGCACTGTAAATTCAGGCAGGATGGATCAAGATTGTAATTCGGCTTTTACAGACTTGCTTTTCTTCAGCTTTAACTTGAACGTGTATATGAACAATTGATGGTCTATTCTACAGTCAGTCAATGGTTTTGTTTTCACTGGTAACACTCTTCAATCATCTCTTTTTACACATGTAGTTGATTGGAGTCCTATATAAACCATCCATGGCAATCCATATGCACACTACTTGTTGGTGCAGTTAAATATTTCAGATGACTAGTCATTGATCTTTTGTAATTCTATCATGAGATCTCTGGCATCTTCTATAACTAAGGCCATATATGCCAACTGTCGTCGTTGTTGTTGGAGGGTACCATCGTGTAGGAACCAACCCACAGCTCACCCTCTGGCAGGTTTTCAGAGGCAATTAAGCACATGGGAGAAAATTCCTATGCTTCCCCTGCAGAGCACCTGGTGGATTCTAACCCCAGGCCTTCAGAGATTACAGCGCAGGTTCTTGCCACTAGGCCACCAGAGCGCCCTACATACAGATCCTTTGTTTTGTTTCCAATATTGGTATTACACGAATTATCAACGCATCTGGCCCATTTAAGACTGCAACAGTTTGAAAAAGTCTTCTATTTCTTCATTTTTTACATGACAGTTGGAACAAAAATTTGATTAGTAGTCATATTAACTGTTCTTCCTTGTAGGCTTATAGATATTAGCCTATCACTAGCAGCACTGTACTTCAGGATAGTTCTTGAAAATGCCATTTCAATTACTCTAAAGACAGAAAAGGCCAAAATGAATGTCAGAAGAGACTCTGAAACTTGCTCCTGAGCATGGGATACCTAAAACAAACAGAATAAATGGTATAAAAGGGCTGAACAAAACATTTCAAAAGAAAGCTCCAGAAGACAAAGTATTATGCAAAATGTGCAAAGACAAACTGAAAGGAAACTCAAAGAAAGATTCCATGATTAACACAGAAAACATCAAAAGAATACTAGTCACAGTATCAAAAAGAAATGCTTGGGATTTAATCATTTCAGAAGGTGGCATATGATCAAGAACTGCTGGTACTGCAGGAAGAAGTATATGTTGTCCTACAAATCTCCAGAATATCCACTGAGATGCTTCAACAGAGGCTGGAAGCACTTAATCATCTATGAAGTTGGCCAACCAGCTGAAAGAACTGTATATTCCTTCATGCACATTCCAAAGAGAAGTAACTCATTAGAATGTTGAAATCATCTAGCAGTACCACTTTTATTGCATGCTACCAAATTTTGCTAAAGACAACTTTTAAAAGGCTACAACTGTACTTTCAACAATTCTAGCTGGATTCAGAAGAGGACCTGAGACTATGTATAGCACCGCTGATGTCAGAAGGATCTTAGCCAAAAGCTGAGACTGCCAGAAAGATATTTACGTGTGTTTTACTGACTTTGCAAAGGCATTTGATTGCATACATCATCAAAAACTATGGGATATAAGAACACAGGCAAAACCTGTGAACCAAGAGGTAGGGTGTTTTAAACAGAACGAGAAGATATGTCATAGTTATTTAATTATATCTATATGCTGATCAAGCAATCAAAAAAAGTGGCTATATGAAGAGGAAAGTGGCATCCAGACTGAAGGAAGATTCAACCTGAGTTAAGCAAATGACACAACTCTACACACTAAAAGCACAAATGACTTGAATCACTAATAAGGGGTGGGGGGAAGACCATTAGGAAAATGAAAACCTATAAAAAATTAAATAAACCAATATACATTTTTATAAGTGTCGCAAAACTGTAAGTTGAAATTATCAAGAATTTCATTCTTCTAGTATCAATGCTTATGGAAGTAGAATTCAAGAAATCTAATGATAATATATTGGGAAAATCTGCTCCAACAAACTTCTTAAAGTATTAAAGACAAAATTTTATTCCATTGTCTAGAGTGTGCCTGACCTATGCTATGCTGTCTTCAATTATCTTCTATGAATATGAAAGTTTGATGGTGGAAAAGGAAGATCTAAGATAACAGATACACTTGAATTATATAGTGTTGGTGAAGAATTCAGAATACAGCATGGGCTGCTAGAGAAGAAGGAAAAGATTTATCTTGCAGTAAGTGTAGCCAGAATGTTCCTTAGAAATGGGGATAGTTAGACTTCTTCATGTTTATTCTGGAGATAGGATCAGAAGGGATCACTCTGTGGAGAAAAAAAAAAAAACAAAACCAACCAAACTATCATCTTTGGTAAGCCAGAGGTTTAATTAAAATGAGACAGATTCTTAATAAGATGGAGTGACATACCGTTCACAACAAAGGACTTAAACCCAGCAATGACTGTGAGGACGGCAAAGCTGCGGACCATTTTATTCTCTTAGACACAAGGTCACCTTGAGTTAGTACAAACTCAGCAACACCTAACAATAACAACACATACTCTGCCTTCATTATTCACTGATTCCACATTTGCAAACGTGCCTTCCCACTAAACTTTATCTGTAATCCCAACAACCAAACTCCTAGCACTTTTGGTTCATTTAAGGACACATGCACAGAAGGGTGAAAAATGTGAGTTGTCCAATGCTCACATTCCCAGCTGAGGTCAAACAAACAGAAAGGGGAAAATTCAATTACACTAAATAGGCCAATTACCCAAGTTCTCATTAATCAAGATTTTATCTAAGTAATAGTTAAGGGTTCCTTGTCTCCCTCTGAATCTCACTGTTCAAAAAATCACTTAACATTTGTTTATGGAATAAGCTAAAACAAAAACAAAACAGTGCTAGCTACTTGATAGGCCGATTTAACCTAAACTTTCCTTTAGAGACTCTTTGATCATCTGCCTAAGTCCTCCAGGGAAGTGGGGCCATTTAGATGCACAGGAGGACAGCTGGAGCATGAGGTAACTGACAGATTTACTTTAAGAGATTAGCCCCAAGAGGAGAGCTTAGTACTCAGTCAACTTTGTGTATCCTCACTTAAGAAAATTCCAGGGAAAGAAAATTATAAGCCTGGGTATCTCTACAAACTAATCATATAACGCTAAGGCTCGAGGGACAGAGCAAAGATGTTTCAAAACTGCCTTCCATTGTTATTCATCTCCTTTGAGAAGTAACAGAGCAGTGAGAACCAAATGAGGAGTTTCCATTTAGTTCTTGGGAAGAAAAATCCACAACTCCAGTCAAGCCCCTGTCACTAAAGGATAAAATACCTACTCTGCCATGGAGTCCATTCCTGCCTCACAGGAAAGAGCAGAACACGTGCCATAAGGCATAAGGTCCTAAACCTTTACAGAAGCAGATATCATAGTCTTTTGGTTTTGTTTAGTTTGTGATTTGCTCCCTCCGCCCTTCCCTCACAGTAATGCTGGTTGTTTCGAACTACAAACCCTTGGGTTAGCAATTAGGTGCTTTAACCATTGCACTGTCAGCGCTCCTTATAAAGCAACAACAAAAATAGTAACTAAAAAGAAGACTAACTGTATAAATTAGTATTGAACTAGAAAATTAGGAATCATGGGTTCTAAATTTTAAGTAAGTAATTTTGGCATCCATTTTCTCTCCCCTACTCCACCAGCAACTATATTGCCTCAGTCTCCTTACCCTTGCCTCTTTTGAACAGTTGTGATCCCAGGATTAAATAAAGTGGGTGAAAGCTCCAAGAGAAGTACCAAACATTAAGCAAACAGAAAATGTTATAATCTAACATTTGCAATTTACTTAACATATCTAACTTAAGAAAGAATAAATAGCCATAGGAAAAAGTTGGTTCCTAAGGAGAAAAAAACAGGTGATTCCTAAACTTTTTCCTCAGAAATGAGAGGCTGAATGTTAATTTAAAAATACAAACAAGGCAAGGTTAACCACTTCATAGCCTACATCATTTCATCATCTACTAATTTTTAAAACTTCAATTCCCTGCATACAAAACGTAGCATCCATTACAACTAATAATTGAGCGTTCGATATTTGAGTCCAAGTGGAATAGGGCTTAATAGGTCAGGCAGCTAACTGAGCAGCTGGCAGTTCGATCCCACCTGTCACTGTGCAGGAGAAGGATAGGCAGTCAGTCCCCTGCTATGAAGATTTACTCTCTCAAAAGCCCAGTGAAGGGTCACTATGAGCTGCCCTTAACTACAGTGGGTCATTTTTAGTTTTATCTATTAGGAAGGGTGTAAGCAATTAACCCACTTGGCTGCTAACTCAGAGGTTGGAGGCCCGAGTCCATCCAGAGGTAACTTAAATTAAAAAAAAATTGCCAATCTTTCAAAAAACTAGACCCTGAAACTGTATGAAACATAGTTCTACTCTGACAATCTTTCAAAAAACTAGACCCTGAAACTGTATGAAACATAGTTCTACTCTGACACACACAGAACCCTGTAAGTCAATGTGATCCAAAAGCGACTGGACATGATTGAACAGAATACTGAATTTTCTGGAACTGATAGAACTTCAGATAATATAACATGGCAATACGTAAGTGAACAAAGGTAATTGAAAAATACTTAATTTTCCTTCCTAACCATTTATTGATCATTGATTCTTATTAACAAGAGAGAATTTCCTAAGAATTTTTCAAAACAGACATAAACACAAATGGGTTTTCTTTTAATTGGCTGCATTTGCATTATATTATTCTCTTGTGCTAGAAAAGGGAGAATTCCACTTGAAACTGGCTAAGAAAATGCTTGTTTCAATTCTTACTGAATATCCTTACCAAACATGCTCTTTGTTCTTCAATTTGTATGTATGGGAAATATATTGCAGTTAAAACTAGTTTTGATGGCTGAAGATTTTCAATATTGTTAGGTTTCCTCTGAACATCAGTGACCCAAGCATGAAGTATGGTACTACAGCTCTAAATACAGACTGCAAATTCCAGCTTAATGTCAGTGAGTCAATTTTGACTCACAACAATTTTCCATAAAGTTTCTGAGGCTATAAATCTCAACTGCAAGAGATTTATTTGATACTCTGTAGTCAACAACCAACAAGCATCAACCAACAAACAAAAGCTTCAGCCTGTAGGGGGGTCTGTCCAATTCTTCACCAGTCTTTGCTGCCACACACTTTGGTCATCCATCAATAAATGTGGGAGCAATTTTCCGGATGGCTTTTTGGTTTCTATGAGACCTTCCAGCAAATTATAGTCCACAAAGACACACAGACAGGAATAGGAGGACTCGGGGAAGGAGGAATAATGGATTTCAGAGACGATGGAGTTCTACAGCAGTTTAGAGAAGCCAGACAGTTGAAATATTTTTAATATAGACTTTACAGGAACTAGCCTTGAAGTGTAAAAGAAGTTATTCACAAAACAAACTCTATGCAACACTTGCACTCAATTCAACACTTTAATGCAAAAATTAATGAATCATCAAGATGTAAAACGGTACAACCACTCTGGAAGGCAATCTGGCATTTCTTCAAAAGCTGAACACAGAAATTTCATATGACCCAGCTATTTCACTGCTTGGAATACACCCTGAGAAAATAATAATTGAGGCACAAATGGAAATTTGTACACCAATGTTTATAGCAGCATTATTCACGATTGCAAGAATATGGTAACAGCCCAAATCACCAACCACAATTTAATGGATTGAGAAATTGTGGTACATTCACATGATGGAATACTATGCAGCACAAAGGAGCAACAATTTTGAAAATCACTACCTAACTTGGGAGGGACTGGAGAGCATTATGCTAAGTGAACAAACTCATTTCCATAAAGACAAATGCTGTGTAAGACCATTATTGCAGAAACAGGTAACTAGGAAAACGTGTATAAGAATCCAAGGGTGGAAAGGTAGGGGCAGAGGGGTGAGGACAGGTGTGGGGAGGAGGTAAGAGAAATGGGGAAAATCTGGTGTAAAAAACAATATATATGAACTTTGTTAAGTGAATCAGTATAAAATAAAAATTTTATTACAAAATAATAAATCATCAAGATAAGGAAAATAGACATCAATTTTTAACAAAAGTTTGTGTTTTCAGTTTATACTAACAATTCTAATGCTCAAACAAATGGTTCTTGCAGTATTTTCAAATTTGTCAACTCAGTCTTAGTAAAGTTAGAAAGAAAAAAGAAGAAAAGTTCAAGAGGCAGGAATGTTATTTGAAACATAAACATTTAGTTTATTGGGCAGGATTACGATCTGTTGTTCACAGCATCACTGAGTTATACTTGACTTAATGGCATCTTACAACAATCATGAGCTGGTAAGTTTATATGATATAAAATGTTATCTATAACACAACTATAATGGGGTCTCAAGGGTAAATTAACGGGAGTTACATGTGAGAATTATTTTGTAGAAACATTGGTGGCAGCTGTAGGAAAAAGTATTCTTTCAGAAAAAAACAGTTTAAGCTATTCTACTCTAATTTGAATATGTCTTTCCATCTTGTATCAGTTTTACTTTCTAAATGACTCTCAAACAAGGAACTGTGTGGCAAAGATGAATATTGGTTCTCTCTATGAGAACTGGGAAAATGTTGGTGAATGTTTAAATGGCATTATGATAATATAGAATATGAAATTTAGTGCAATATTAAACTGCTGTGTCAGCATATATTGATCCCATTCAAGAGGTTCAAGTATCATATGAGGGGCTGAGAGGCAGAAAAGAACTTACAGGACCACAATCAGAAAAGAATTTCTTAAAAGGATAAGAACAGTGTGAACCTACAAAGACAAAGCCATTAGGCGCAATTAGGACTTTCCAGGAAACAAAAGAGCACATACAACACATGAATACATAAGTATTGGGGGATTTCAAGCACTATTTTTACATGAGTGAAATGTGATAAATAAGGTAAAAGAGTTATTCCTAATACTGGTAACAAGCCAAAATTGGCATGGAGGAAAGAACAGATCAGAGATTGAAAACAAAAATTTGAAAGACTGAAAAATCAAGTGAAAAATTAAATATGATCCAGATTTCTTTATATAAATGTTTTTAACATCTTTACATAAAAATTTTTAAAATCTAAAGTATCACATTAGTAAATATATTTTGTAATTGTTATTGTTGTGTACCACAGAGTTGTAATCAACCCATAGCTGACCCTCCAAGTGGGTTTTCAGAGGCAGTTAATTGCACAGGAGGAGACTGCCCATCCTTCTCCCATGGAGCAGCTGGTGGTCTTGAACCGCATGCCTCTGGGACTGCACCGCAGTTTCTTGCCACTAGGCCACCATATTCAAGTAAATATTGGAGAGGGACATCATGTTTGGGAGGATGGAGGGACAGCGCAAGAGCAGAAGACCCTGGATGAGATGGATTGACTCAGAGACTGGAGTAATGGTAGTAGGTGTGTCAGAGACAATAAGGTTGGTTCAGGATAGAGCAAGGTTCAGAGTTGTTGTACATAGAGTTGCTATGAGTCACAAGCAACCCGATGACACATAACAATAACAACAACATGACCATATCCAATTCTCTAAAAGTTCACTTAATAATAATTATCACCATTATAAATTTGACTCTTTCATATCAAGCATAAACTGAGAGTTCTAAGGGTACAATAGCCTACAGAGCATACTGAAACAAAGAAAAAAAAAAGCCATTAGTACTAAACTCAGCTAAGTTGTGTTTCAAGATCATAAATATGTACATAGGAAAAGGGCAGAAATTTCCCATATGGTTAAACAGCACTATAATAAAGCAACAAGTGTTGCTGTGGTTGTTGTTATGTGCCGTCGAGTCGTTTGCGACTCATAGCGACCCTATGTACAACAGCCCTAAACC
>NW_006399832.1:8348677-8365126 GCF_000299155.1 Elephantulus edwardii
AAATAATTTATTTTAAAAACCAGAAGTAAAATAATATTTAAATCTAGAGATTAAAATATGCAATGTTTATAGAAAACTATAAATTGAAGTTGTAGTTGTGGTGGTGGTTAGGTGCTGTCAAGACACGTATAACCTCTCCTTCACCATCCCTCCATCTTTCCAAGGATGATGTCCCTCTCCAAGGAATAATCTCTCCTAGAAACATGGTCAAAGCATGTGAGATGAAGCGTCATCATCTTTGCCTCCAAGGAGCACTCTGGATGCATCATCCCCAAGACATATTTGTTCTTTTGGGAGTCCATGGGGTATTCAGTACTATTCTTCAACATCACAGTTCAAAGGTACCAATTCCTCTGTCATCTTTATTCACAGGTCAGCTCGCAGATGCACAGCAAGTAATTTAAAAGATAACTGCCCAACTCAGGCACACCTTAATCCTCAAACTGTCATTACTATTACTAAATTATTTGGAGAGGTCCCTGACAGCCAACTTTGCCAGTGCAATACGTCTCCTGATCTCCTGGCTGCTAGTACCAAGTAGTCAAATACAATTAATCATTCTATGTGATGGAAGAAAATTAGTTATTTAAAACCAAACCAGAGAGTTTCAACAGCAAATATAAAGTTAGCACAGCAAACTACTTAAGAGTTCTGAGACAGACTATCTAGATTTACACTGTTATTTTCTGCTTCCTACTCTAGCTGTGTTAATTTTTGCAAAGTTACATTACCACTCTGTGTCTCAGTCTCTTCTTCTGTAAGAGTGCCATATCCCACCAAGTTGATGTGATGTTTAAGAAAAAATATACATAACTACAGAACAGTACCTGGCATATTAAGCTATCTGAACTATTTTTATCATTGCTTCATCTATTATTTTTTTAAGGTTCATATTCTTTTTAAAAAAATTAATTAATTAATTAATTTATTTATTTTAATTTAGGTTGTTTATTTTTCATTTCAATGACATCTACAGAGATTTTGGGATTCCATTCATTCATTGTTGTCATCTATTATTTTTAAGGGAATTCAAAATCAGAGGCACTTAGTGTATGTTTCTTTGTTCTATTTTATTATTTTGTGTGTGTGTGTGTGTGTACCATCAAATCGGATCTGACAGGTACAGGAGATTTTTCCTCCTCCTCCAGCAGAGCGTCTGGTGGATTTGAACCACGTACCTCTGGGATTGCAATGCAGCTTCCTGCCAGGCACTTAGTGTATGTAAACAAAGCAATCTGAAACCAAAATCTTAACTCCACATTCGTGCTCAACAACTTTTTAACCCAAATGACAGATCTTTGCTCTGAGGTCCGGCAGGTGCAGGGTATCATAAGCTGTTCCCAGGGTCCCTCCACTACAGTGGAAGAGATGCAAAATTCAGTAACCTCTATCAGAAGGGTCTTAATGGGCATCACAATTGATCTCTTTTATAACGTTGTTGTTGCTGTGTGCCATCGTGGAAGAATCGATTCCTAACTGACCCTGTAGTGGGTGTTCAAAGGCAGTAAATCACATGTGAGGAGACTGCCTATCCTTCTTCCACTGAGCAGCTGGTGGATTTGAACCACATCCCTTCGGGATTGCAGTGCAGATTCTGAGCAGTAGGGTACCACATTTCCTATCTTTACAAGGGGCCCCAGAAACAAACATGATTGAGTAAGCAATTATATTAATAAGTTATTTTTTAAAAGCAAAAAAACCCAACCCTGATCGGCCACTATTTTTGGAAACAAACTACAATAAAATGAATGGTATGGAGCTTTAAACAATCACAGCGTTTCACTTATGCATCAACATATCTATCCCTGTCAACTTCTCCGTTCTCTATATTCCACTTTTCACTCATCTGTCTTTTAATTATTAATTTTGTAACTTTTAGTTCCAAATACAACTTAACAAAAATCTATCCCTTTTTGTCCAGAGCAGCCATCTGCAGTCAATGAATAAGATTGTCTTCCCAATTAGGACTAACCCATCCTTCAAAAAACTTTTGTTAGTAGAGCAGTCTCCAAGATGTTGAGATACTGACAGATGTTATGAGCATCCAGGAATAATCAAGAGATGATGAAAGGAATACTCAAGTCACTGTATCAAGAACTGTTTGTCACTGAAAAATTTCAGCAAGTGCAGTATGAACACAAGTTAACAGTAACGAAGGAAGGAGTTCAAGCTGTATTTAAGGCAATGAGAAAAATTAAGCCCCTAGAAATGGAAGCGATACCAGTTGACATGTTTCAACTAACAGATACATCCCTGGACATGCTCACCAGTTCATGCCAGGAAATGTAGAGGACAGCTATTTGGCTAGCTGACTCAGAGAGATACATAGTTGGTCCCATTCCCAAGAAAAGTGATCCAACAGAATATGGAACTTTTCAAACAGTATCATTAATATTCCATGCAAGCAGAATACTGTTGAAGAGCACCAAAAAAAACAGCTAGAACAAATACATTAACAGAGAACTACCAGAAGTTTAACTACCAGAAGCCACGGTACGAGGTAAATTTTTATTGATGTCATATGGATCATGACTAAAGAGAATACCCAAAAAATGTCTATTTGTGTTTTGTAGGTTAAACAGGGCATTTGACTATATGGATCATAACAAACTATGGCTAACATTGAGAAGAATGGGAATCTCAGAACACTTAATTATGTTAATATGAAACCTATACTAGATCAAGAAGCTGTTGTCTTAACAGAGCAAGAAAACACTGCATAGTTTAAAATCAGGAAGGGTGTACACCAGGGTTGGATCCTTTCACCATTTTTATTCAATCTCTACACTGGGTAAATCATTCAAGAAACTGGAATTTATGAAGAAAAATATGGCATCAGGATCGAGGGAAGATTCATTAAAAATCTGCCCTATACAACCCTGCTTGCTTAAAGTTAGGAGTATTTGAAACACTAACTGTAGAAGTTCAAAGAATATAGCCTTATTCTATAATAATGGTTTTATTCAATATTTGTCCTTGTGGGACTGAGACAGTTCACTTAGGATAATGCTCTCCAGTTCCTCCCAAGCTAGATAATAATTGCTCCTGCATGCTGCATAGTATTCCATTACGTGAATGTACCATAATGTCTCACTCCATTCGATTGTGGTTGGACATCTGGGCTGTTTCCATGTTCTTACAATGGTGAATAATACTGCTACAAACACTGGTGTACAAGTCTCCATTTATGCTTCAGTTCTCAGATTCTCAGGGTATATTCCAAGCAGTGGAATAGCTGTCACACAAAATTTCGATGTTCAGCTTTTTGAGGAAATGCTACACTGCCTTCCAGAATGGTTGTACCATTTTACAATCCCACCAACAATGTAAAACAGTTCCGATCTCACCACATCCTCTCCAACATTTATTACTTGCTGTCTTGTTAAACTTTGCCACTTTTACATGAGTGAGATATCTCATTGTGGTTTTGATTTGCATCTGTCTTACTGCCAGTGATTTTGAGCATTTCTTCATGTGTCTGTTGGCCACTCAAATATGTTCCTCTGTGAAAATTCTTTCCATGTCTTTTACCCATTTTGTAACGGAGGGGGAGGGTGGAAGCAGAAGGATGAGGATGTGCAGGGCCCAGGGATGGATGAATCCTGGGGTTCTACAACCTGATGGAGGAGTTGAGGGAAATTGGAAGAATCTGATCTGAAAAACAATGTATTTTAATTTTGTAAGTAATCTAGAATAATAAGAAAAAAATTTAAAAAAGAATAGATTGTCCAATATGGATTGCATCTCAGTATCAAAAAGAGAAATATACTCACCACTGGACTGATAAGCAAAAGTAAAGTTTTACATTTTTACAGTTTTATCTTACTGGGATTAACAGGAGAAGTACTGCATTGGGAAAGTCTGCCATCAAGGACCTCTCCTACTTATTGAGGAGCTATTATGTCCATTTGAAGACTATGCTATGTCTGATTCAGGTCATGGTTTTTCCCATCACTTGCTATGCATCTGAGAGCTGTACAGTGAATAAGGATGACAGAAGAAGAACTGATGACCTGTGCTCGAGAAGGACACTTAAAATCCCATGGACTGCCAAAGGAACAAACATGTCTTGGATAAAGTACGGCTGGAATATTCCTTGAAGACAAAAATGACAAAGCTTCATCTCACATACTTTGGGCATGTTACTAGGAGAGTCTATTCCTTGGGGAGGGACATCAAGATTGGAAGGGTGGGAGACTGAACAGAAAAGAGAAAGACTCTCAAATGAGATAGGCTGACACAGTGCCTGCAGCAATGGGATCAAATGTGTTGGAGATGATGATGGCACAGGGTTGGTCAGGGTTCATTCAGATCAGTTCTTCACAGTGTTGCTATGAGTCCTACTTGATGGGACAGCACTCAACAACAATAATAAAAACAACATAGCCTAAATTGCTTAGGGAGCTCATCAGTGTGATTTATCGTGAACTTCCCTGCTAACATAAAGGCCTCCTAGAATGTCTATCTGTGTTTCATTGATTATGCAAAGGCATTTGACTGTGTGGATCATAACAAACTGTGGCTGACTCTGAGAAGAATGGGAATCCCAGAACATTTAATTGTGCTAATGCAAAACCTGTACTTGGATCAAGAGGCAGTAGTCAGAACAGAGCAGGGTAACACTGCATGGTTCAAAATTGGGAAGGGTGTGCGCCAGGGATGCATCCTGTCTCCATACCTTTGCAACATGTATGCAGAGCAGATTATCCGAGAGGCTGGGCTCTATGAGGAGAATTGTGGCATTAGGATTGGTGGAAGATCTATTAACAATCTGCGTTATGCAGATGACACAACCCTGCTTGCTGAAACTGAGGAGGACCTCGTGCACTTGCTGCGAAGGGTCAAGGACTGCAGCCTTCAGTATGGACTGAGGCTCAATGTCAAGAGGACAAAGATTCTCACCACTGGACCAATTGGCAGCGTCAGGATGGATGACGAAGAGATTGAGATTGTTCACAGCTTCAGTTTGCTTGGCTCCACAGTCAACACTCTTGGCACCAGCAGTCAGGAAATCAAAAAGCGTATCGCGATGGGAAAGTCTGCTGTTAGGGACCTCTCTAAAGTACTCAGGAGCAACAGTGTCTCTCTGGAGACTAAGGTTCGCCTGATACAGGCCATGGTCTTTGCAATAGCTTGTTATGCATTAGAGAGTTGGACAATGACTAGGGAGGACAGAAGGAGAGTAGATGCTTTTGAGCTGTGGTGCTGGAGAAGAGTACTGAATGTACCATGGACTGCCAGGAAAACAAACAGATTCATCTTGGAGAGGATTAAACCAAGCTACTCCTTGGAGGCAAGGATTCTGGGGCTTCGTCTGACATACTTTGGACATGTTGCCAGGAGGGACGGGTCCTTGGAGAGGGACATCATGCTTGGGAGGGTGGAGGGACGGCGCAGGAGGGGAAGACCCTCTATGAGATGGATTGACTCGGTGACTGGGGTAATCGGGATGGGTGTGTCAGAGGCAGTGAGGTTGGCGTGAGATAGAGCAGGGTTTAGGGCTGTTGTGCATAGGGTCGCTATGAGTCGCAAATGACTCGACGGCACATAACAACAACATCTCCAGCAGTTCAAATCCATCAATGGCTCCTCAAGAGAAAGATGAGTTGTCTCTGCTCATTAGGATTCAAAGCCTTGGAATCTTGATGGAGGGTGGATATCAACTAGAACCAACTTGAGGGCAGTTAGTAGGAGTTTTTCCATTTTAAACAGCAATACAGAAACTTTATGTGTTTCTTTAAATTATCTACTGTAAGTGTCACTAGCTACTAGTTCTTTATATAATTTTCCAAAAGTGATAGTATGAAAAATTATAATCTTAGGGGAAATAGAGCTTGGAAATAGGCATATGGCTGTTCAATGGATCTTCTAAAAAAGAGACTACCTAATCAAGAATATCTTTAATCTAGTCTATAGCCTCAATACCACAAAACTCACTGCTGTCGAAGTGACCTACGGCTGGCCCTCCACTGCATGGGAAAGCACTGCCCATCTTTCTCATTCCTGCTTCGCAGCATGCCAGACAGTTATAGCATTAGTCTTAGCAAGTCAATCCCCTATGGACGATGCCATAGGGGGGAAAAAGATCACATCTTTAAAGCAAGAAAGAAAATAGAGTTCTGGTTAAAAATTTACAACTCACAATTTACAGGCTTATTCTCCCACCAAAATGAGGAAAACAAAAAACAAATCCACTGTCACACTCATGACGATGGTAGTAAATGACTGTGTAGACCCAAGAAAATAGAAACCATCAGGAGGCAAAATTTAGAAACGATTTACACAACAGATCCTCCAGAAGGCTAAATGGGCAGCATCAAAAACCTCTGAAAGCGAGCGGTAACAGTCACAAATAGGGAGACAGGTTCAAAATCCGTGTAAGGATTTTACCAATTACTAAGAAGATATTCCCACACCTCTTCCCACTCTAATTCCAACCTCGGAGATCACACCTACCTAACCTCTGCAAGAGTTAGTTTATTCTCTAGAGGAGGTTTTTCTGGGTTTTTGTTGGGCTCTGGGGGATTTAAATCTTACCATTCTCATTGTTGCTGAATTGGAACCTAGTCATAGTTGATCCTCCAGTGAGCTGTAGGGAGACTGAAAATCACAAGGGAGAAGAAGACTGCCCATCTTTTTTCTGTGGAACGTGTGGATTTCAACAGCCAGGGAGGCGAGGCCTTTGGGTTAGCAGTGCTCTAAGGACTATGCCACCAGAGCACCCTAAACAGCATCATTAGTGAATGACACAGCCTTAAGATAGAGCTATCACAATAACAAAACAGCCCAGAGTTGGCTTCCAAAATACTACAAACAAGTCTGTACTTTTTAGAAAAGTGGCAAACGTTTTCTATGGAGAGTTCAACTAGTTAAAGATAAAATAGTTTAAAAAAAACAAAAATCCACAAACAAACCAGCAATCATTATTCACAAATTGCCCATTCAGATTATCCTATACTAACACCCAAATAACCCCCACTCAGAGGCACAGAGCTCCTAGGCCACACTCTTCAGAACTCTTTACAGAACTCTTAAAATAAGAACAGATTAGCCAAGGACCACTGGATATTTAAGGAGACCCTGAAGCGGGAAACACAGCAAGCAACAAAAAAGACTAAGAGAAACACCGTGTAAAGAAAAGAAAATGTCCAAAAATTATCCATTAATAGCCCCCAAAGAAACAAAGAATACAAGCATTCATGAAGGACAGAATAATACTTTAAAATTACAGGTTCAAAGAAAGGAAAAAAAAATAAATCAATCTACAAAAGAATTAAGAGATAAAGTTGCAGAAATCTTCCAGTAAATTAAATGGAATAGGTGTACCCTTCCAAGCATGATGTGCATAATAACTGAAGAGTAAATATAAAATAATTGATGGTACCACCTAAGTCGCTATGACATAAAAGAAAAACAAAATAAATTCTTATTAAGCACAGAAGTGTGTGTGTGTGTGAGAGAGAGAGAGAGGGTGTGTGTGTGTGTGTGTGTGTGTGTGTGAGAGAGAGAGAGAGAGAGAGGCAGACTGTAAAAAGAAAGGAAATCAAATCAATAAAATCCCCCAAACAGCAATAGGTTTGGGAAGCGTGATTTTGTAGGTCAAAAGAAGCCACCAATTACTCAGAGTACTGTTGAAGGATGTGTCCACCAAAATGAGGCAGAACAAGGAGGAAATCAGGAAATAAGATCTGACACAAGAAAGAAAAACAACTTCTAGGATGAAGAGGAAAGGTGAAGGCAAGATATCAACGAAACACAATTTCAGGCACAGCTAATCCAGGTTATCACAGGTCAGAAGTAAAATGCTTCAAGAGTATGAAATTAATGGACTAAGTAAACAGATAGCTACACAACAGGGAAGAGTTTTGGAATAAATCAAGGATAAATGCATGGTATTTCAAATAAGCCAAATCATTCCAGACAGACGGAAACTATGAACAAGAACAGAAAAAGGAATCATCAGCCCTATTACATGACCACACTATGAATAGCATTTGTTATCATAATCATGCAAACATTAAATATTGTTCTAACCAAACTTAAAATAATGGCATGCGGGGGGTGGGAAAGCAAAGGCTGTGGGGGAGTGGGTGGGTGTGTACAGCAGTGGAAAAAGAACAAACTAAAAAAATGCATTGCCATCAAGTCTGAATCCACTCATGAGTGACCCTCCAGCTGGTGTTCTGAGTCGATAAATCACACAGGAGACGACTACTCAGCTTTCTCTATCAGAGGCACTTATGGACTGTAACTGATAGAGAGACTACTTTTGGTTAGGAGCGCAACTTCCTATAGATCACACCACCAGAACTCTAGGAGTGAACACATGAAGAAGAGTAAGTGAGAATAAAATCTTCACTCTCCATTATCTGAAGTCATTAGGCAATGTCTTTAAAAAAAAAAATCAAGTAGAAGTTTGTTACTTGGAGAGGTGAAAGTAAATACAAAAAGAATCAGCTAAAAGATTTGAAAGTAGTTATCACAAAGCAACAGGAAAATGAATCAGAGTCATTAAGTAGACATTGAAGTTTTCCACAGCAAAACTCAGAACTATTAGGACTGACATTCTTCAAATAATGAAAAACATGAGTAAAAAGCACGTTTACATTAATTAAATTAATGTTTCTAATTATATCAATACATGTTCCTGTAATCTGAAGAACACACACAGAGACTAGAAATAAAAGAATTTCACCACGAGATAAATCTACTCTTCATATACTGCTGCTATATGGCCGGTGAGTATTTTTGCCACACAGAGAGAGAGAGAAGAGAGGTAAGTAACTTTTTTTAAAACCTTAAGTACACTATAAGAAAACATACATTTTATTTTTTCAACTAATAATATATTATGTCCTTAAAATATTTAAAAAAAAAAAAAAGGCGAGCTCTGGTGGCCTAGTGGCAGGAAACTGCACTGCAATCCCAGAGGTGTGCGGTTCAAATCCACTACATGCTCTGCTGAAGAAGGAGGAACAATCACCTCCTGTAACAGATCCAATTTGACGATACACACATTAATAAAAAATTTAAAAAAATATTCCATGTTAACCAACAGCACCATTTACTGAAACATTTTCGTATACATCCTTTGGGGTACAAACTCTGGTCCATATACAGAGAACGCACTGCTAGCCCAAAGGCCAAGACTCTCGAGCGATTTGAATGCACACAGAAGCCTCCATGAGGAGAAGATGGGCAATCTCCTCTGGTCCAATCTGCAGCCTTGGAACCCTAATGGCGAGTTAGCTCTGAGTCAGCTCCACCTCCACAGCACTGAGTGTAAATGAGCATCAACTGGCAAAAAGTAGTTTCCAATGTCTTCCTTTCTCAAACCCCTTTCTTTTGGTGGCACTCTCTCTTCAGTTATTTCTGCCTCTCCTTTACGGAACTTTCCTCTACAGCCTAGTTGTTATATGCTATAGAATCAGAACCAAATCAGAGCTGACCCTCGAATGAGTTTCCAAAGGCAGTAAATCAACAAGAGATTTCCCTTCTTTCTCCCCAGCTCTGTAGCCCACCTCTTTTAATGGTCTTCAAGATTGCATCCTCCTCACTCTAAATTATCAAATTCTAGTAAGTTACAATCACCAAGTTTTGTTCATTCTATCTCCTATATACAACACAAATCTACCAACTCCTGACTATCTCCATTACTTGCCTCCTTGTTCAAGTCATCATTATTACTTAGAATCCTAACTGAGTTCCCAGACTGCCCAATGCCACCAAGTAATTTTGTGTTAACTTTTACAAATTTGATCTTATCATTGCCATACAACCAGAGAGTTCCTTAGAAGCAAAGATGGTGAAACTTCATCTCAAATACTTTAGGCATGTTGCTAGGAGAGGCTTAAGTAATGTCTTATTCTACCTGCACCAGTAATATAATGTGTGGTTTACATGTTACTTTTTCTTTTGCACAATTAAGGACCTAAATGGCTTCAATCTACCATTTAGCTGATTATCATGCTAAAATGCCCTGTGTGTTATGATGCTAGAAGCTATACCACTAGTATTTTCAAATACAACCAGGGTCACTCATGATGGATAGTTTCAGTGTAGCTTCCAGACCAAGGCACTAGGAAGCTGATCTGGCCCTGCACTTCTGAAGTAATGAGCCCTTTAAAACCCCATGCATAACAGCAGAATATTGACTGGCATATGGTCAGAAGATGGAGTCCTCAAACTGGAATGCACTCAGAATCAACAATTTGCTTAAGCACAGCAGAAACTGTCAGGATGCCACAGTTAACAGGGCAAGGTTTTGTTCTATTATACAGAGTGTCGCAATGAGTTAGTTATAGCCAAATTGATGAGACCTAACAACGTTACATTAGAAATATTTTCCCTCTTAAAGTTTCCTTTTTAGTTTACTATTCCTTAAATCTCACTTTCAGTTCTACCCTTTTGGGGGGGTGGGGAAGAACATATTTCTTAATTCTAACACAATCTCTTTAAGAACTATTCCTGCATTTCTCTTCCATTCTAACATGTCTAGTTAGGCATGCCTGAGAGGCATGACCCTGACCACTCTACATGGGCCATATCTCAGGATTGCATTTACAGTGAACCACCCTATGAAATGAGGTAAACAAAAGTCTTGCTTTCTATAAAAAAAGCAATGGGTTCACCAATGTCAGTTTTTCTTAGTCGTAACCAACTCATATACTAACATCTTGTTCCAAATTTTCACTTCCATGGAACTTGAAGGGGGGGAAAATTTCAGTAAACATGCTAATGTTCGTGCTGTGCCATGAGTTATAAAGTTCTTTGTATGGAAGTCTCCTACTGGAAACAGAGCCCAGATTGTAGAAATGGGAAAGAAGTGGAACAATTCCCCCCCCCATTCACAGGAAAGGGAGTGAGACTTAAGAGATCAGAAAGTTGACAGGCAAGAGAACTTCATCAGCCTTAATGAGCATGCTCTGGATTGATGCTGTACATTGTTAAATGTATTAACAAACCTAGAATAAGACGATGAATTCTGTATTGGTGACTATGCCAACTTGTCAATATTCAATGAGACTAAAACCCTAGAGGAATCTATGTAAGAAATGCACTGAGCGGGGTCTTCCCTACTAGTTAACCATAAGCAGGGGCACGGCAAATAAAATATATAGTTTCATTCACTCAGAAAGGCAGTTCAAACCACAGGAATTCTAAAGTGTATTCCTACAGTCATTTCTCTCTTTTTTAAAGAGTCTTTTTATTGGCATACAATATTTTATTTTATTATTTTATTTTCATACAATAATTTGTTTATATTGTGCTTCACTCATGTACATTGTTTTGGGAGTTTTTTAGTCCCCTCTGTCTACCCACCAAACTCTGCAACCATGTGATTTTTTCCCCTTCTCCCCACTCAACCTCCCTGTCCCCTTAACCTCTCCTCTCTGGATATCCATGCATCTCATTGGTTATCCTTCAGTTTGTTTTTACAATAATGGTCTTGTACAGTATTTGTTCTTATGTGCATGAGGTAATTCACTTAGCATAATGCTCTCTAGTCTCTTACGTGTTATACAGTATTTTTCAAAATAATTGCTCCTGATTGCTGTGTAGTATTCCATGTGTGAATGTACCACAATCTCTCAATCCAATCATTGCTGATGGATATTTGAGCTGTTTCCAAATTAGTCCTATTGTGAAAAATACCGCTATAAACTTCTGTGTGCAAATCTTCATTTATGTCTCAGTTCTTTTTTTCCTGGGGTCTATTCCTAGCAGTGGAATAGCTGGGTCATATGGAATTTTTATATTCAGCTTTTTGAGGAAAAGCCAAACCGCCTTCCAGAGCACCTGTACCTATCCCACCAACAGTGCATGAGAGCATTCCTCTCTCTCCACATCCTCTCCAACATTTACTATCTGCTGTCCTGTTAAACTCTGCCACCGCAAATGGAGTGAGAGAATACCTCATTATAGTTTTGATTTGCATCTCATTGCCAATGATTTTGGGAATTTCTTCATGTGTCTGTTGGCCATCTGAATGTCTTCCTCTGTGAAAGGTCTTTCCATATCTTTTGCTCATTTGGTAACTGGGCTATCAGTCTTTTTTTCTTGTGGAAACCAATGTGTAATCTATAAATTTTCATTATAATTCCCTTGTTCGTCATTGCCAAATGTTTTTTGTTTGGGTTTTTTTTTCCCAGTGCGTTGATATTCTTTTCACCCTTTTGGAAAAGGTTGTTGATTTCTGGGTTTTCTCCTGTTGAGTTATAGTCAATTATGACTCAATGGGTAATGCTGAGATGGTAGTAAATTTTTTTAAAATTCTTATTTTATATTGGTTTGCTTACCAGTTTCATATACACTGTTTCACACTATCCTTCATTCACATTGTGTTTCACACAATCATACCCATTCATTATATTTTCTAAAATTACTACATAATTTGGGACAGACTGGAGAGCATTATGTTGAAATAACTCAGTCTCATAAGTACAAATACTCCATAAGGCCATTATTGTAGAAATTGAAAGGTAACTAGTAAAATGTTTATGAGGTTCCAAAGTGCAGGGGTGAAGAAGCAAAGGGGTTAGGATGGGCTGGGAGAAATCATCGAGTCACATAATTGGAGGGGGACAGTTTTAAAGGAAATGGGAAAGATCCAGCAAGAATCTAGAAAGACAAGGAAATTAATGGTGGGGAAAGGTTTTGATGTACACAGCTACTTAATCTTGAGACGGTCCCATTCATAACTGTTATTATCCTCTTCTTGTTGTGCCTTTTTGGCTGTATATGCCAGCCTTGTTACACCAATAGCTAGGCTAAGTTTTGTCTCATTTTGTCTCTTCCAATCTTTATTGTTTTGGGCTTTACTCTTAAGTCTCAGATCTACCCAGAGTTGATTTTTGTGCATGGTATACGATGGATGTGATCCTGTTTCAGCTTTCTGCAGTTAGAAGCCCAGTTTTCCAGCACCATTTATCAACGATCTATGGCCATTCCTGAGCTAGACACTGCTATAAACTCAATCTCTTACTTAAAATATTTTAAGTATTTAATAAACATTAAGTTATATGTTTCTTCCACCTATCATTTGTATTATTTATAAAACCACATATTTTTAAATATAGGTTCTAAATTAAACATCATTTTTGTTTCAGTAAACATTCTTTATGTTAATTTCTACAATGTTTCTATTAAACATTACAGTTTATACATTAGGATAATATGTAATAATATTATTAAGATAAAATATACAGATTAGGTAACCATAGATTTCAGATTTAAGCTCCTAGTGAAGAAATCAGCAATGTCTAGTATAGAACCAATACCCAACAAAAGTTTATTCTGTAGCTAGTATAATTTGGATTATAAAAGACTATGTTTGTTATTCATTCAATATTTTCTTTGTTTTAAATTCTTACTGTGATTTGTGTGAAAGCTTAGAGAGCAAATTTCTTTTCCATTTATTTAACAGTGTATACTCATTATGTTTGTGACAGTGATTCAATATTTTTAATTACTAAAAAGTAGAGGTTTGAATAATGCCAAAAATAGGGGAAAAAAGAAATCAAGGTCATGAAGTCCCTTGATAACACAAATATTTATGTGATCACAACTAGCTGAAATGTTGGCAGTTCAAACCTACCCAGAGTCACTTTTGCAAAAAAGGTTTGGTAATCCATTGCTAAGCGGCTTTTAAAAAATCTATTTCTAAAATATACTTGAAAAGGTGAAAAGATCAAAGTTGTCTATGATTTCATCGTACCGGGATCCACAATCAACAGCCTTGGTAACAGTAGTTGGGAGATGAGGAGTCACGTTGCATTGGGATGTCTTGTAGTGAAGGACTTCTCCAAATTACTGAGAAGCAATGATGTCAGTTTGAAGACTAAGATGCACTTGATTCAGGTCATAGTCTTTTCCATCCCTTTCTATGCATCTGAGAGCTGGACCATGAACAACGATGACAGAAGAATTGATGGCTTTGAGTTGTGTTTGAGAAGAGTGATAAATATTCCAAAGACTACCAAAAGAGCAAACAAATATATCTTGGAAAAAAATGTAGCCAAAATGCTACTTAGTGGCAAGGATGGCAAAGCTTCATCTCTCGTGCTTTGAACGTGATGCTAGGAGACAATATTCCCTAGAGAGGAACATCATATTTGGATAGGTGGAGGGGCAGAGAAAGAGAGGAAAATCTGCTACAAGATAAACTGATACAATGCCTGGTCTCAGGTGTGTCAGTGCTGATGAAGATGAAACTGGATAGTGCCAAGTTCAGATCTGCTGTTCACAGGGGCTCTATGAGTCATTCTCAAGTGAACAGCACCTAACTAGAACAATGTATACTTGAAAATTCTGCTGTACTCTGCAACACAAGGTACAATTGTCTATTCATGGAGGTGCCATAAGTAGGAATTCCACTGATTTGGGTTAAGGGGAGTTTGTTTGTTTTTACTTATTTGTTTTCAAGTGACCAGCAGCATCAATATGGTACCATGGATGACTTCCCTTAGTTATCCAGCCTCACTTCTCCAGAGCCTATAGACATCATTTCTTCTTTCTTCCTAATCCATGTTCCATATCCATGAAGGGCTAAAGCCAATCCCAAAGAAAGAGGAAGTAGACTACAATTTTCATCCAACCAAGCCTTTCTTCTTGAAGGAAATACTCTACATAGAGTTCTCAAAATCCGTTAAGAACAAAAAGGGGATGAGTAGATGAAGAGAAGTATAGAATCTGGCTACCACAGTAATCATAGAAATACCAGTGGGGCCCCAACATCTTTCTACCCAACTTGATCACGAGTTTGAACACAGGCTTGGCCAGAGACTGCCAAGGAAATTCAGGAGACAGCTGGATTTGCATTATACATCTAGGTTCAGAGTTGATCAAGATTACTCTTCTAAAATTTTTAAACTCTAGTAATAATAACCAGTCTTGGTTTCAGGGTTTCCCTAAGTTAAAAGCATACGGCTTTAGAAATTAAAAGTCACTCCCCTAAGCTAAAAGCGTTCGCTCTACCTCCACCCTAGGTCTCCCTACCACAAATCAGTAGGAAAATGCCTCAATATATTCACTCCATGTTTCTCCCTAGATATCATTTGCATCACAATTTAAAATCTTTATCACAATCCATCAGGTTTTTAGAATTCACTATTGCTGTCAGAACCACTGGGAACATAGAAAATTCAAGTGCTAAAGGCATACATGCTAAACTTGTCACCCAAGACCTTTAGCTAATGTTTAGATGTTTTGTATACAATTTAAATAAAAGGAATATGAAACTAATGCCTGAATTTCAAAGACATCATTAATACGTATCATCCTGTAGACAAAAGACGAGTACTGACTAGATAAATATCACAGCATCTCACCTTCCCCTCTGCTGATTAGCTTCTGAGAAAATTTTTGTTCTACATTAAAATGCTATCACTTTTCAAATTTCCAATTTAGCTTAACCATATTTCAGTGCTGTAGACATTTAAGCAAAGGGAAAACTCCAATCTCTGTATTTATTTTTAAAACTAGTATAGTGTATTTCACTGCTGAATTATTTCAAACTTCTCCTGATTATTCTATGTAAAACTAAATACTACATGGTTTAAAATCAGGAAAGGTGTGCAGCAGGGATGTATCCTCTCTCCATACATATTCAATCTGTATGTGGAGAAATCATTAAAGAAGCTGGAAATTATGAAGAAGAGTATGGCATCAGGATTGGGGGAAGATTCATCAACAACCTGCATTATGCAGATGACACAAACTTGCTTGCTAAAACTGAGGAAGACCTGAAGTGCTTGCTGCAGAGTATCAATGACTACAGCTTTCATTATGGAATACACCTCCAAATCAAGAAAAAAAATTCTCACCGCTGGGCCAACATCATGATATATGGAGAAAAGACTGAAATTGTCAACAGTTTCATCTTCCTTGGTTCCACAGTCAACATCAGTCAGAAGTCAGCAGTCAGAAGACTGGAAGATGCATAGAATTGGTAAAGTCTGTATTCAGGGACCCCACCAAAGTCCTGAAGAGAAATTATGTCCATTTAGAGACTGAGGTCTTTCCAATCATCTGCTATGCATCTGAGAGCTGAACAACAAATAAGGATGTTAAGAGAAGAACTGACACATTTGAGTTGTGGTGCTGGAGAAGAGTGTTGAATACCCCATGGACTGCCAACAGAGCAAACAGATATAGCTTAGAAAGTACAAGTAAAACGTTCCTTAGGGGCAAAGATGGTAATGCTTCATGTCACATATTTTGGACATGTTGTTAGGAGAAGCTACTGCTAGGAAAGGGACATCACAATTGGAAAGGTGGAGGGTCAGCAAACAAGAGGAACACTCTCAAAGAGATGGACTTATACACTGTCTAAAGCAATAGACTCAAATGTGTCAAAAATTATAAGGCAGGTGCAGGACAGGACAGAGTTTCAATCTGTTGTTCACAGGGTTGCTATGACTAGTACTCAACATGATGCACCCCCCCCCC
>NW_006399832.1:8370741-8381902 GCF_000299155.1 Elephantulus edwardii
ATTTACCCTAAATAAATAAAATTAATTTAAAAAAAAAAACAACAAACACTTCCTGCCCTTAGTTCTCCTCAGTCCTGCTTGCACTTTCAATTGTTCATCCTAAAATTATTTCACAACCACAGTATGCCCAGACCTATACTACTGACTAAAAATTTCTAAAAGGGATTACCAAATGTTAATAAAAATAAGTAAAATGAAGAAAAGAAAGGATTTAAGCCAGGATTACATAGTATTAAGAATTAGGAACTTTTTAGAATTACTAGGTGTCATGACATGAAGCCTTGTCAGAAAAATTACTATAACTATACTGCAGACAGGTCTCCAAAACTGAGACACAAATTTAAAGGCACACTGTGAGTACCCCTTGCTTTCCAGCACAACGCCTGTTACTCCCCTCATCACAACTCCTTCTCAGTATCAAAGCCAGAGGACAATTCTAGTCCTGCTACTTAGACCTCATATTTGGCCTGAACATTCTGGTCTTCTGCTTCATACCTATAACAACCTTTCACTAGATTGGAACATCCTCCTGCAGAGAAACTAGAGAGGGAAATGGGAGGGGCTAGAGGGCATATATAACAGCCTGCCATCAGTCATTTGCAAATCCTTTTAAATGTTAAAAGTTAACAATAATTGTTAGTAAAAATGAGAACAAAATCTCTCCAAAGTTAAGAAATGGGCAATTGGCTCCACAAAATCTAACCCTATTCTCATGGACATCACTCCTTACTAGGTTTTTAAACATGCCCCACTGCTCCACCCTAATTACAGAGGTGGCCTCATAGCAAGGAGCTGCACTGCCAACCCAAAGCAACAGGGTTTGAATTCATCAGGTGCTCCACATGAAGATGGGCGATTTTTCCGAGCAATTACAGCCTCTGAAAACCTGCTTAGAGGGCCAGCTATGCGTAGGTTCTGACTCTGGCACATAACAACAACTACCACCACCCTTAATTAGTCAATTAGGGCTTCATAATAATTGTGGTATTGAAGTACAGTCTGCTTTCTTCTTGAAATAGTGATCATCTTAGACCTGTAATGTGAACAATAACACTAAGGAGGTTAAATAAACAGAAATGTTGAAATTTTAATACAATCATCATTTTACTAATCTGTACAACACTAAGATAGCAACTTACAAAACAGGTAACATAAGACATTACAATATAAAACCTAATTCAGTTTTATAATCTATAAGAGGTATTTTATTTCTGTAAACCTTTGCTCTTCATCATATGACGCTAATAAGGTCTACTTCAGTAAAGTTACTTCAAGGGGTAAGTGTACCAGTGTAAATGAAGGGCTTAGGATAATACCTGCTACAAGGCAGAAATACACAGTAGGTGTCTGGTGACACAGTTTTGATAGAGAGGTGAGCTGTTAGCCAAAAGACTATTCTCCTCAGGCAGTTCAAATCCACCAAAGACTCTGAGGGAGGAAATGGGCAATCTCACCCCATAGGATTTACAGCTTCAGAAAAAGCACTGGAGTCAGTTGCAACTGGAAAGCAAAGAATGATGGTTTCTACTTCCTCTGAAGTATGCTTTAAAAAAAAACTAGTATCACAGAAAGGACAAAACCGACACATTCATCTATTCATACACTGATTGATTCATAGGTGGATGGACCAACGGACAGCTGGTTATTATTGCTAAAGGCCATGAAATAGACCCTATGAGCTCCTAGTGAACAAGAGATCAAAACGTTGTCCCATCTGTCACCATCTTCATCATCTCCACCATGCTCAGGCCCACTGTTGTAGACACAGTGTCAATCCATCTCATTGGGATGACATCTCTTTTTCACAGATTCTCTACTTTTACTAGTATATATTATCTTTTTCCAAGGACTGGCCTCCCTTGACAACCTTGCCCAAAGTATATGAGATAAAGTCTTACCACCCTTGTCCCTAAGAAATACTTTTGTTCCTCTTCTTCCAACAACCAGATCTGGATGTTCCACTGGCAGTCCATGATATAGTCATTACTCATTGCCAACACAAACTCAAAGGTACCAATTCTTTACTATTCATTACCCAGCTTTCCCATGCATAGGAGGCCACCGAAAATACTACAGTTTGAGCCATGAAGACTTTAGTCTTAAAAATTACACCACTGCTCTTTAGTACTTTAAAGAAGTCCCTGAGAGCAGATGTCCCAATGGAGTATGTCTTCTGATTTCCTGTCTGCTGCAATCATGAGTGAATTAAATCATTGGTAACTTCAATCTTTGTTCCATATAATATGATGCTGTCTGTATTGGTCCAGTGATGAGGGGGGTTTTTATTGATATTTAAATCTTTTTCAGTAAGTTCTTTGAATCTTCTTCATGTCCTACAAGCAAAGATGACTTACAGACAGAGATACCCTACCTCACTGAAACAAACAAAGAGCTGATGCCTGTCCCTCTTTGCATTCCTTAGGATGGAGACTGTTCATGTTCCTCCTGAGGAGACATTGCTGGTTCTGAATTACCAGAGGCATGGCCTTTGGGGTAACAATGCCCTCCTACAGACTATGTGACGAAGGCACATACCATCACAGTAACAAATCTGATTCATATGATCCTCTTCTGATTTATTTAGTAAAAAGTGTCCTCTTTCTTCCTTGAAACCTCATCATGTTTAGCTAGTACCTGTCTAGAAGGCAATGATGCTTCAGTGGTAGTCCAATCCATGGCCAGCATGGCCAATGCACACTTGTCAGCTATCCATTTGCAGAGACTTGCATGCTGTTGTTTTATTGAACAGGTTTCAGAGGAGCTTCCTAACTAAAACCAACTATGCCAGGCAATCGATTTCCAAAATCCTTGTAGTAAATAACAGTGATTTGATACACAAAAAATGTCATGAAGTGGTATAGGATCAGGATGCGGTATTTCCTTACGTTCTGCCTGGAGTCATCATGATCTAGGGGCCAACCTGAAGGCAGCTAACAAAAAAGGAATTCTTAAACAATGCTGTAAGAAGTGCACTTGCATTTATTTTCCTCTCCTATGTGAAAAATCCATTTAAAGTCAGAAACTCTATTTTATTCTTTTTGTTAATTCCTTCTAAAAAGATAAAAACAAACAAATTTTATTGTGAGTCCATTAAATAAACTAAGGCTATCCCTGAATAAAAGAAAGGGCCTTCTGTGTTTCACTGACTACACAAAGGCATTTGATTGTGTAGATCACAACAAATTGTGTCTAACCTAGAGAAAAAGAAGAATCACAGAACACCTAATTATGTTCATGTGAAACCTACCCTCAATGAGATGGACTGACTCACTGACTGGGGTAATGAGCGTAGGCGAGTCAGAGACAATAAGGTTGGCTCAGGATAGAGCAGGGTTCAGAGCCGTTGTACACAGGGTCACTATGAGTCAGAATCGACTGGCTGGCATGCACACAACAACAAATAATATACTGATTTACTGATATAGAAGTAATCTGTATATCTATATCGACAAATTTACTTTTTGCCCCTTGAAATGGTCCTTTGTTTTCTGGAAGAGGAAAAATTCATAAAGACCCTTCAATATAAAAATATCAGTGATGTTGATTATGGCTGGCAACAGAATAGGAATGTTAACTTTCCTCAACTCTATTTTATTTCTACTTGCAGTCTCCATAGAAATATAAACAGTGGTTTTATTTCCTTTGCAGCTTATGAATCTAAACAACTGCACATGCACAAGTTTAAGCAGAATAAACTGTGGCTAGGAACAGTGAGGATAAGTAGCTCTCAATGCCCTTGTTTTCTAAAGGGATGAGCATTAACACCAAGTACAGGCGCGCAGTTTAACTTTTTCACTGAAACTCTTCTAGCATTCCTTTCCCGGCCACTTTAAAAAAAACATCAGGAATGTATTTCATGCTCTTCCTGGTTACTCAGGGTCATTATTATTTGCAACATCAATTATGAAGCTATCACTCAGAGATCACTTCTATAGATGCTATATACTTCAGAAAGTTAAGTATTCCACACAGACTGTTGGACTAAACATGGGATGTGTCATCTGCATGGCAGATAGAAGCACTGTATTATGAGATTACAGGTACCTGTTTGTCACCCACTCTCACCACATACATGTTCCTGAACTTGAGGAAAAAGTGTATCTTTGTCCAATTATTCATGCTATCTTCCATCTTTTCTGTCTGTCCAGGGTGAGTGCTTGCTACTTATTGCCACCATTATAATTTTTTACAAAATGTATCTGTGCTGCTCTTTTCACTTTTCTGTGCTGCCTGCAATCGTCTTTCATGAGAATAAAACTATTAATAAAAACACAGTATAAAAGCACTCCTTTCTTGATTTTAAACCATGCATGTAGTGTTCCCTTGTTCTGTTTTAATGACTACCTCCTGGTTTAAGAATAGGTTTTACATGAGCACAATCAACTGTTCTGGGATTCCCATTCTTCTCAATGTTACCCACAATTTGTTGTGATCAACACAGTTGAATGCCTTTGTATAGTCAATAAAACACAGACAGACATTCTTCTGGTACTTTCTGCTTTCGGCCAACATCCACCTGACATTAGCAATGATGTGCCTATGTCCATGGCCTCTTCTAGTATTTCTGGTAGTTCTTGTTTGATGTACTATTCTAGTCATTTTTGGATCATCTTCAGGAAGATTTTGCTTGCATGTGATGGTAGTAGAATTGTTCAATAATTTCCACACTCTGTAAGACTGTCTTTTTGGGGAATAAGAATAAATAAATTATTCTCTTCAGTCAGTTGGCCAAGTAGGTGTCCTCAAGACTTCTTGACACAACCTGGTGTGTATGTGCAGGGCTACATGTGTGTATTGAAATATGTAAATTAGTATCCTACCAATTCCTGGGACCTTGTTTTTTGTCAAGTCCTTCAGAGGAGCTTGAACTTCCTCCTTCATCACCAGTGCCTCTTGATCATGATATGTTATTTCATGAAACTCTTCTATATCAGCCAATTCCTTTTGTTACAGTGATACTGTGTACTCCTTCCATCTTCTTTTAATGTTTCCTGGACCTTTTAATATTCTATAGAAGAATGATTTTGCATTTACTTGCCATACATCAGAGAGCCAGACAAAGCTGGACAATACTAAGAATAACAAAAGAAGAATCCATGTCTTTGAGCTGTGCTGGAAAAGCATATTGAACATAACATGGACCACAAAGAGAATAATCAGGTCTGTCCTAGAGAGAGTGAAACCAAGTTGCTCCTTGGAGGCAAGGACTGTGAAGCTCTATCTCACATATTTTGAGCATGTGGCCAGTACAGACCTGTCCTTGGAAAAGGAATCATTTTTGGAAGGGAGAAGGGTCGGCACAGGAAAGAAAGATCCTGGATGAAATGGATTGACGCAGTAACTGGAGTAATGGGATCAGGAGTGCTGGAGATTAGCTGGACAATGAGATTAGCTCAGGATAGAGCATGGTTCAGAGCTATTGTGCTTAGGCGTGTTAGGAGTTGCAGTCCACTCAATGGCAGCACATAATGACAAAAAAAGTATTATGGAAGCATGCATTTCATTTGAAGAATTAGCAGATAGTCATAAAAAAGTTCTAGTTCACAAAAACCCTGCTGAAATTTTCACTGCAATTGCAATGAATGTATCAATTAATTTGGAGAGAAGTGGAAACTTTATAACATTAATTATCTCTTAGTGTTCCTCTCCTACTAGTCATGTCTTCTTTCATGTCCTTTAATAACGATGTAGTGTTTATTTGGCTGTTGTGTCAGAACTCATTTACAGCTGACCCTCCAGGGGGGCTGTTGTTGTTTTTAGGTGCTGTTGAGTCAAGTATAACTCACAGTGACCCTACGAACAAAAGATCTGAACCGTGTTCTGTCTTGAACTATCCTCACACCTCCTGACACACAAGAACCCATTGGGGTAAGCACTGTATCAATCCACACAGTTGAGAGTCTTTCTTTCCTTCCCTGACCTTCCACCCCTCCCAGAATCATGTCCTTCTCCAAGAAATAGCCCCCTCCTAGCAACATGCCCAAAGTATGTGAGGCAAAGCCTCATCATTTTTGCTTCCAACGAGCTCTCCAACTGCATCCTCTCCAAGACATATCTGTTCTCTCGGCCTTCTGTGAGATGTTCAGTGCTCTTCAACAACACAGCTCAAAGGCATCAACGCTATTTCTGCCATCCTTATGCACTGTCTAGCTCTCAGATGCACAGCAAGTGATCAGAAAGACCATACACAGCCTGAATCAGATGTACCTTAGTCCTCAAACTGACATCATTTCTCGTCAATAATTTGGAGAGGTCCCTAACTGCAGATTTTCCCAGAGCAATTTATCTCCTTATTTCCTGACTGCAGGTAACAAGGGTGTTAATTGTGGATCCGAGCAAGATCCACAGAGCTTGCTTTTAACAGGCTTTTAGAGGCTGCAAAAAACACGGGAGGAGATGGCCCATCTTTCTCCTACAGTGCAGCTGGTGGATTCAAACTGCAACTCCTTACCTCATAAGAATTTTGTTATTCCTTTTAAAGGTCTGATGGATATTTTTAGCTCAGCTACTTGATTTCCCTCCCCCTCCTTGTTGTGAATGCTGCTCAGTTTATCTTGGGAGCGGGGGGGGAAAGAGGGAAGAAGGACTTGTCCTACCAAATTTTGATATAATGCAAGATTCACTCAAACTCATTTTGGCTGAGTTGGAACTAACTCACAGCTGACCTTTCACTGGGTTTCTGAGGCTGTAAATCAAAGGGAAGGAGTCTGTTCATCTTTGTCCTGCAGAGTCACTGAGCCAGCAACAGAACTCCCAGGGACTACATCACCAGGACTCTTAGGATAAAGCACAAGACAAAACGTAGGAAAGTGTGGGATACTCTTTAGATAAACTGGTTAGACAAATTATTTCTGGGTAAGTGGCATTTAAGCAGAAATCTTCACCAAGTGAGTGAGACACACAAATAAAGGAAAAGAATCTTGCGAGCAAAAGCAGCAACAAGAATGTGAGGCTCTACAGGATAATCCTTAAGTGAACAACCAACTCCACCTGTTGGCAGATAAAAGTTTTGTATTTAAAGTTTTACATCACAAATGTTTTTTAAAGTAGGGTGTATAAAAGAAAACCACTGATGTATATAACACAATGCCAGTTATCTAAATTAAAGCAGATGGGGTCATAAATATCACCCTATTTATTTAAAGATCCATGTTTTCCCCACTATCTGACTCTTACCTCATAGAGTTGAAATGGCGTAAAGCAAAGAACAATGAACATTAATTTATGTGAGAAATTTTTTAAGCATTCTCAGACTCAAAAATTAGACTAATAACCTATACAACCTAGAAGAGCCATTAGCGTACATTGTTCACAGGCACAGCTCAAAGCTACTGGTAACTTCATGCTGACACGTTGGTCAAAGAAGAATTTTGATGATAAGACTCTCACAGCCCAAAATGTATGTTGGTTCTTTAATAGTTCACCGTAAAACAAATACTGAATGCTAGTTTTGCTTTTCACATTTCTTTTGAAAAAAGCAAAAACCTTTCTAGGAATTCTTTCAGTTGGTGAAAACAAGTGGTAATGTGGGTCTTTTCTCAAAGTGAAGCGGTGTAGAGCTAACTATAGTAAAGCAGTGATTAACTATGAAAAAGCAGTGAATACTTACCCAAAACCTTTGGTATCGATGTTTAAGATGTGAGAAGAATGAGGATGGGAAATATGGATAAGTAGGAAATATTTCAAGAAAATTGAATAGGAGGTTTGGATTTGTCAAGTCAAAGCTGATGTTGTTTTGCTGCTGTTGTAAGGTGCCACTGAGTTGAGTACAACTCATAAAGACCTTCTCAACAACAGACCTGAGCCCTGTCCTGTCCTGCCCTGTGCTAGGCTTATAATCTCTGACACACCTGCACTCATTGCTGCAGTCAGTGTCAATCATCTTGTCAAGGGTCTTATTCTCTTTTGCTGACACTCAATCTTTGCAAGCATGATATCCCTTCAAAGGAATAGGCTCTCCTAGCAATATGCCTTAATTATGTGAGATGAAGCTTTATCATCACCTTCTCCAAGACATATCTGATCTTTTAGCAGTTCATGGTATTATTCAGTACTCTTTTCCAACACCACAGTTCAAAGACAAAAGCTAATAGTGTGTCATTATTGGGGGGTTTAGTTCTAGTTTTTCCATCTAAGGTTAAAAAAAATTTAAAAATTAAGCAAAAGCTTGGGATCAGAGCAGAGATAACTAAAGTAGACTAAACGGGAAGATTCCTCCCACTGAATCAGAATTTCTGGAACTCTATAAAATGTGCTAATATTATTTAGCCCCATTTCATACAGAAGAAACTGAAGTACAATAAAATAGTATCTTAAGCTCATAAATAAGCAAGTATGAGAGGTAGGATTCAAACCCAGGGCCAGAACTATCACTCTTACTCAGTATGCAACTATCATTACACTACTGTAATCTAACATCTGCGCAGTGAGCCCTGGTGACCTAGTGGGTAAGTAGTTAAGCTGGCAATCCAAACGCTAGCAGTTCAAATCCAGCTGTCCCACTGGAGAAAGAAGTCCAATCTCTTCCTATGCAATTTATATCCTCAGATAATCAGGGGGAGGGACAGCTGTGAGTCTGTTCCATCTCAATGGCACATAACAAAAAAAAGAAAAAATCTGCACACTGTACCAGATAAAATTTCTTACATTTATTTATCCCTTCAATACCAATTTTTAACTAGAGGGAAAAAATTACATCTTGTATGGTTTATGTACCACCCTTCTTGCCATCTACTTTCTCAATTAATGGCTGACTTTTCACCAGTATAAATATTCTCCTGGAATATCTGTGTTTCATTGACCATGCAAAGACCTTTGACTATGTGGGTCACAACAAATTGTGGCTAACACTGAGAAGAATGGGAATCTCAGAACACTTGATAGTGCTCAAGTGACACCTATACTTGGACGGAAAAGCAGTGTTCAGAACAGATCAAGGAAACACCACATGGTTCAAAATTAAGAAATGAGTATGTCAAAATTAAGAAAGGAGTGTGTCAGGCATGCATCCTATCTCCATACTTTTTAAATCTATATGCAGAACAGATCATTCCAGAGAAAAGAGTTATGAAGAGAAGTGTGGCATCAGGATTGGAGGAAGACTCATTAACAATCTGCATTATGCAGACAACATAACCCTGCTTGTTGAAACTGAGGAGGATCTAAAGCATCTACTGCAGAAGGTCAAGGACTGCAGCCTTCAATATAAAATGAAGCTCAACATGAAGAAAACAAAGATTATCACCAAAGGTCCAACTCACAGCACCATGACAGATGGCAAGGAGACTGAGACAGTTAATAATGTCAGCTTGCTCATCCCACAATCAACACTCTTAGCACCAGCAATCAGGAAATGAAAAGATTCATAGGACTGGGGAAGTGTGCTGTCAGAGAGTCCTCCAGAGTGCTGAGAGCAACAAGGTCAATATGGAGACTCAGGTGTGCCTGATCCACGTTATGATATTTGCAATTACTTGTTATGCATCAGAGAGGTGGATAATGAATAAGGATAACAGAAGAATTGATGCCTTTGAGTTGTAGTGTTGGAGAAGAGTATTGAACATATCATGGACTGCAAAGAGAAAAAACAGGTTTGTCGCGCAGAGGACGAAAGTTGCTCCTTAGAGGCAAGGATTTTGAAACTCTGTCTCACATATTTTGGGCATGTGGCCAGAAGGGACCAGTTCTAGGAAAAGGACATGAAGCTTGGAACAGTAGAGAGAGAGTGCAGAAGAGGAAGACCCTGGAGGAGATGGAGTGACACAGTAACTGAGGTAAAAGGGATAGGTTTGTCAAAGACAGTGAGACTGGCTCACGATAGGGCAGGTTTAAGAGCTATTGCTCATAGGGTCACTATAAGTTGCAGGTGACTAGATGGCACATGACAACTAGTTACATTAACCTTCGTTATTCCTTTCCGTTTTCCAAATACTGAATCTTCTTCTTTGTTCCCGACTTTTGCATTACAGTCACCCATTATTATCAATGCATCTTGATTGCATGTTCGATCAATCTCCGATTGTAAAAGTTGGTAAAACTCTTCTATCTCCTCTTCCTTGGCTCTGGTTGTTGGTGCATATATTTAAATGATAGTGGTATTCACTGGACTTCCTTGTATGCGTATAGCTATTATCCGGTCACTGACAATACTGTACTTCAAGATGGATCTAGTAATGACGTTTTTAACTATGAAAGCAACTCCATTTTTCCTCACCTTTTCAACTCCAGAGTAATATATCATACCATCATCTGACACAAAATGCCCCATGCCAGTCCATCTCATCTCACCAATGCCTAGTATGTCAATATCTATGTATTCCATTTCTTCTTTAATCATATCTAATTTTCCTACATTCATGGTTCTTACATTCCATGTCCCAATCACCAGTGTCTGCTTACAACTGTTCCTCTTCCTTTATATTTCCATACTTGAAAACTCAACCTCCTTTGCCATTTCTGTTATCTAAATATGTTCTGTTGTACATAGGGTTTTCAGTAGTTGGAATACATGGACTCGGTGACAGAAATGGAGCTGGAGACAGAATGATCGAGTTTTGCACAATCAATGACTTATTCATAGCAAATACATTTTTTAAGAGACATAAATGCAGGTTATATACCTGGATTTCACCTGATGGTATGAATAGGAATCAGAGAGATTACATCTGTGGAAAGAACTGCTGGAGAAGCTCAATATCAGCTGTGAAAACTAGGCCAGTAGCTGACTGTGGAACAGACCACCAACTACTCATATGCAAGTTCAAGCTGAGGCTGAGGAAAATTAAACCAAATCCAAGGCAACCAAAATATGACTTTGAGTCTATCCCATCTGAATTTCAGAACCATCTCAGAAACAGGTTTGAGGCTTTGAATGACTTTGAGTCTATCCCATCTGAATTTCAGAACCATCTCAGAAACAGGTTTGAGGCTTTGAACACTAATGAGCGAAGGCCAGATGAGTTGTGAGAGGATATCAAGGGCATCATCCAGGAAGAGTGTAAACGGTCATTGCAAAGACAGAAGAGGAAGAAAAGACCAAAATGGATGTCATAAGATACTCTGAAAATTGCACTGGAGCACAGGGAAGCCAAAGCACAGGGAAGAATTCAAGATACTAAAGAGTTGAATAGAAGATTTCAAAAGGCAGCACGGGATGACAAAG
>NW_006399832.1:8383481-8391989 GCF_000299155.1 Elephantulus edwardii
TGTCAGAGACAGTGCGATTGGCACAGGACAGAGCGGAGTTTAGGGCTGTTGTACATAGGGTCGCTATGAGTCGCAGGCGACTCGACAGCACAACAACAACAACATTCCTTTCAGAATGCCTACAATTTCCCAAAGCCTTTAAGTATTTTCTTCAAACAAGAAAAACGTCTTCTGTATTTGCTTATTTTACACATACCCTTCAAGGTCCTGAATACGTATACAGCACTAATTGAATGAAATAAAGTCCCACAACTCCCCCACAAAGTTTCTTTAAACACACACCTTTTTATTCCTTAATTTCTTTTGCACTTACCTCTGCACCATTCAATTAACACCTTATTACAGTATCACCTCATTTATCCAGCATCACTGGAAAAGGATTCATGATAAGCAAGTTTTCCAGACAATATAAGCACCAATATAGTAGTCAACAGAGTATAGTGAAAATACTGGTAGATTTAGTTACATGTAGACTGAAGTTCAAAGGCCACTTATTAGAACCTCTGTGATTTTGTTTCATCATCTAAGTGAGGAAACACTGTTAATCTCACAAACTAGTTGCAGACATTCAAGAAATCACATGCAAAAAGTCAATATTCTTTAAGTAATTACTATCATACACTGAAATATTAAGACCATTTTTGTGGACATTTTCAAGTGTATACACACTTTTGAAATTTTCCTGAAAGGTGAATATAAATTAAATTTTCTTGATAACTGTAGTCATTCAGCGAGTATTTACTGAGGATCCTACTATTTATTGCTATTTAAGAGTTAAGCAACGAGGGATTCACTGATGAATGAGACAGACGTGGTCCCAGTACTCACAGAATTTAGAGCCTTTTAGTCTTTAAACAGTATGAAAAAAACAAACAGGGTCTGAAATCTGACAGGTAAAAAGAAGGATGTTTTATGGACAGTGCTAGGGAAGGCAAATATTGACAAAAGAAAAGTATGTTCAAAAGTCCTGAAGTGTGAAAGAGCTAGTGCATTCAAGAACTGAAACAGGACATGAGGAATACAGGATCATGAGTAAGAGGGAAGAGGAAAAGATGTGTTTGGAGAATCGGGCAAAGTCTCATTCACGCAGGGTCCCGTGGGTCTCAATAAAGTACCTGACTTTTATTCTACATTTAACAGAGAATGTAATGACAAAGAGGTAACATAAGTGCTACAAGAATTTCAAGAGTAGTAGAATTTTTTTTCTCATGCCTTTATGGGATTGGCAATAATAAATTTGACTGAAGAGTACCTTTCACATAATCAAACAACAAATATGTAGCACAATGATTTTCAAGTTTTTAATAAAAGCAACAGAACTACTTAGAAAAAGATTTTCTATATTTATATATACATTACATATACATATAAACATTAATGACGGAACTCAGAGAACAGTTCTCCATGGTCGCCATCCATAGCATGTCACCTCTCCTTCAGAAACATCTAGAATAGAGTTTGAAAGTATAGAAAGAGAGTAAAAACACTGGCCTCGGAGTCAGGAGATTACAGGTCTATGCCTAACTATGAAATACTAGCCATGTACCGTTGTAAAAAAAAATCACATAAATCCTTGAGTCTCAATTTCACTTTTCCTAAAAGTAACTAATACCTGGTATGTCATCACATAGAATCACACTATGGGGGGAAAAATGATAGTGGGGGGCAGAGCTGTTAACAACTAACCTGTAAATGAAGAATTATCTTTTACTGCCTTTGTAATGGATAAATTCTGGATGCTAGGTTTATATTTAAAAATTTTGCAGTATTAAGATGCTAGAACAGGAACAACTGCAAATGAAAAAGCTAATTTCCAAATCAGCAGATATCAAAGAGAATCAATACACTTACCTAACCCCTACTAAACTTTAGACTGTAAGCTATGATATCATCAAACACAAAGAACAAACTACAAGAGTGCTTGATGGGAAATAAACTTAATTTTTTCCTTATTGAGTTAAAAAATCAGTGAGGTTCAGTAAATAATATAGTTTCCCATATTACTCAATGCTTTCAGAGTGTCAAACTTTTTTTAAAATCAATTAATTACATTTGCCCTCAAGTGGTTAAGCTATACTAAACTAACCTATCTTCAGAAACATTGGTTTCTCTCTCCAAAAAGAAAAAAAAAAGAAATAGAGAACTTGAAGATAAGAATTCTCAACAGATCAAGTAAAATCATAAATATCGCTAGACAACATTAATAAAGACTGAATATACTGCAAATATTAAGAGAGATGGATCTAAAATTACAACACTTCCTGAAAAAAAAATTAGATATCTGTATGTTGGAGAGGATGTGGAGAAATAGGAACTCTTATATACTGTTTTTGGGATTGTAATATGGTACAACCACTCTGGAAGGCAGTTTGGCATTTCCTCAGAAAGCTGAACATAGAAACTTTATATGATCCAGCTATTCCACTGCTTAGAAAATACCCTGAGAAAATTAGAGCTGAGGCACAAATGGAAATTTCTACACCAATGTTCACAACATTATTCATCATGGCAAGAACATGGGAACACAGTCCAAATGTCCAACCACAATTGAATGGATTGAGAAATTGTGGTATATTCACATGATGGAATACTATGCAAGCATCAGTAGCAATGATTTTGAAAACTACTACATAACCTAACAGGGACTGGAGAGCATTATGCTAAGTGAACTAACTCTGTCGCATAAGGACAAATACTGTAAAAGACCACTATTGTAGAAATAGAAAGATAATTAGTAAAACATGTATAAGGATTCAAGTGGAGGAGAGGGGGATTAGACAAAAAAAAGTATGTTTCATAGGTAATCATAGCGTCACACAATTTGATGGGTAGATGGAGGGGTAGGTAAAAGAACTGGCAAAGATCCAGTATGAAAAATAATGTATACAAACTTTGTAAGCAAACCAGTATAAAATAAACATGAAAGAAATAAAGAGAGAAAGAAAGAAAGAAAGAAAGAAAGAAAGAAAGAAAGAAAGAAGAGCAAGGACTTCGTGGGGACAGTCAATTCTGACCTTTATCAACTTCACACAGGGGAATTATTTCTGTCCACAACATTAATAACATAAAACCAATTCCTATGAGGTCTGACATGTGCCCCACGATCATTTTCCTCTTTCTACTCATCTCAATACCAATCTTAACTGCTTACTGGGCCCAAAATCCAATGTGATGGCTCAAAACCACACAGACCCATACCAGGGAAGTAAAAAGTTATAATCCAGATTAATAACAAATACAGTTAAGACAACTATCAAAATTTGCAGGCAGACACCTCACCCTCAAGCTTCATAGCTATAAGTGTTTCCAAGTTCTCAGTACTTCCAGTATTGGTTTACCCTGCACCTTAATTGTCCAACAAAGTTCTCAGTCTCACCAATATTGGCTTTTTGCCTCCCCCTTCTTTAGAATCATTGCTAAGCAGCAATGGTATCACTCTGGAGACTAAGGTGCGCCTGACTCATGCCAAAATCTTCACAATCACTTGCTATGCCTCAAAGAGCTGGACGACGACTAAAGGTAACAGAAGAAGAATCGATGTCTTTGATTTGTGGTGCTGGAGAAGAGTGCTGAACATACCATGACTGCCAAGAGAACATACAAGTCTATCTTGGAAAGGGTAAAACCGAACTGCTCCTTGGAGACAAGCATTATGAAGCTCTGTCTCACATACTTTGGGCATGTTGCCAGGAGGGAAACATCATACTTTGAAGGGTGGATGGTCAGTGCAGGAAAGGAAAATCTTGGATGAGATGGACTGACACAGTAATTAGAGTAATGGCGATAGGTGTGTTGGAGACAGTGAGACTGGTTCAGGAAAGAGCAGAGTTCAGAGCTATTGTACATAGGTTGCTATGAGATGCAGGTAGCTCAATGGTACATAACAACAACAACAAAGGAGCATTATTAACTCAATTTTCTACACTTAAAATACATAAACTAAGTTTCATAATCAAATACGCAATTATCAAGCATTGGCCAGAGAACACTAATCTTTTTTAATTTAAAAGATAAAACACTTCAGCGAATAAAAGAAAGATGAATTTTAGGTAAACTCATGCTTGTCTCTTGAAAAAACAGTGGTATACAAAGTAATTCTTAACAGACATTTGGGAGAGAGAAAAAGAAAAGCTCTTACCAAGGGGTTTGTTTTCTAATTAAATGAGATGATTAACCTATTCTGTTATATATAAAGATATCACAAATAACTTGGAATCTCCAAAATCTGTAATTCTTGTCAAATAGATATTTTATTATTTCATTTTTAAAATGAAACTCAATCAACTATATGGGAAAAATGATGTCTTTAAAACAAATCTTACATAATCTAAATAAAACACATCTAAACTCTAAAAATCTATAGGTTTACTGAGGTTTTCTCTTTACTAAATAATGGACTTCTCATTCTGAGTGATAAAATGAAATAGACTTACAAGCCTGACTTTTATCTTTTAAATTTTCTTAATTGACTATATATCTAAAATTAAAGAAATTAAATATTATGATAGTAAACTAGATTATTTCCTTCTTTAGTCAAAACGTAAGTATGGTGGAATTTAAGCAATTTCATTTTTAGAGAAAAGGTCAACCAAAATAATGAATACTTTGTCTCCTGTTATTTTTCACTAAAAAGGTATCTGGTAAGTAAACAATATAAAATAAATTCAAGTAGAATTTTAATGTTTAATGGAAACACCTAAGCTTGAAGATGAGACTCCAGAAATACTGAAATATATGACTTTATGATTCTAACTGCTTTTGCTTTAGCTTCCTTGATCAAATAGGTTATAACTTCATAGGGACTGCAAGATGATCAATAAATTCACCAGGTTAGCATCCTTATTTTATTAAAAAAATTGTACATAACCTCTTTATCTTTAGGTAACCATGAAGTTGAGTAACAGTGATTAACACTGTCATGAGATCTAATTATTTCCCTCACTAGTCAATCATCAAACTATCTATGTGATTGTCAATTTTTACAATATCATATGGAAAATAATCTTTATTTATGTCAACAAAGGGAGAAATATTTCTTAGCTGCCTTAATAATCTTAAAGCAAAAAACATCTATTTTATTAAGGTTGCAGTAAAGACTAACGACTTTACAAAAAAAACCAACAAAAATATAGAAAGTCAATTTTACCTTATTATGTGCTGTCGAATAGCTTTTAACTCTTAACTACCCTATATAAAACAGCACTGAACCCTGCTCTATCCTGAGCCATCCTTACTGTCTCTGACACACTTATCTCCAGTACCTCAGTCACTGAGTCAATTCATCTCATTGAAGGTTTTCCTCTCTGGCCCTCCAACCTCCAAAGCATGATGTCACTCTCTCCCAGGACTGGTCACAACATGCCCAAGATACGTCAGACAGAAATTCAGAATCCTTGTTTCCAAGAAGCAGCTTGGTTTCACCCTCTCTAGCAAGAACCTGTTTGTTCTCCTAACAGTCCATGGTATATATTCAATGCTCTTCTCCAGCACAGCAGCTCAAAGACATCGATTCTCCTTCTATCACCCCTAGTTATTGTCAAGTTCTCTGATGCATACCAAGTAACTGTGAAGACCATGGCCTGGATCAAGCACACCTTTATCTCCAGATTGACATCGTTGCTCTTCAGTACTCTCGAGAGGTTCCTGACAGCAAAGTTTCCCAATGCAATTCCTCTTTTGATTTTCTGGCTACAGGTACCTCAAGTATTGACTTACGAACCTCAACTAGGTAAAGTTCAATTATTACAATTTTTATCAGTTTCCAGGCTTTATAAAATAGACATCTATAGAAGAGGTCATCATTCAACTCAGATGGCATCTCTTTCCTTAAGTTCTTTTTGTAGATTCCGTGGTGGGGAGGCCTCTCCCAATTGATACTGAGTAACTTGAGAAGGTGATATGATAGAATTTCCAAATGAGATTTTCTTGTATTATAATGTTAACTTTAAAAAAAGTAGTCTTTATGAAACAGTAATAATAATTTACATCCTAGAATCTAACACATCTGCTAAAAAGCTGAGCAAAGATACTCTTTAGATGCATCCTTAGCACGGGTCTGCTTTTACATGTTCAAGTGTCTACCAAGATTTTACCAAGATTAAGTGGGCTCTCTCACATTTAATTTTTAAACTAATCTCTGAATCATAATCTTCCAGAATAGCTATGACAATTTGCTTGTTTTTACTGTTTGTCGCTTTTTATAAGAACTTCCCTTTTTTTACAAGTATAAGTTACATATGCAAATAAAAAAAAAAAAACCAAAACAGGCAATGATGCTTTTTTTGTGTGGTGTAACACCCAAAGCTTAGTTACTCTGGGTGAATTCATAAAGAAGAAACACTGACTAGAGAGAAAATTTGAGTTTTGTGCAGCTGCACCTCTCATTAAAATAAAAGTACACTCTTTTCTTCTCTACTAGTTAAGCCTCCTGCATTTCTGTTAAGTGATCTCCTGTCATTTCAAAAACCGTGCCTTCAAGAAATGTTCAACTTCTTTCTGACTTTAAAAATTATATAATTTATCATCACTAGAAGGAAGGAAATCTCAGAAAATAACTCAAAGATCTAAGACATCCCAAGTTAGAAACTAAAAAAAATGTAAATTTCTAAAACATTCTGAAAGATGTGTTAAATGTTATATAGTCTTTTTTGTCAAGTAAGACAATTATGCCCAGAAACTTCAATAGTAAAGAGTATTAAGTTCCTGTCACTGTCAATTAGCAAAATAAGTATTGTCAGCCATCACAAAAAGCAGGAAAATAACATGAAGGTCTCCAAAATATCAGGATTTCACTATATACTTTATATAATGACTTTATCCAAAGAAGCGAACTACATGCACAGAAATAAATATAAAGGCAAGGGATTTGGTTAATGAATAATATGTATGCTATTATAGTTAATTCTTAAATACAGGGACAGAAAGATCATTGTTATACTTTAACAAATTTAAAACAACAAAAATAAGTATCCTTTAATCACAGGTTTTGTAGACACCCACTAACTCTTCAACAATTAGAAAACAGAGGTCAAAAAGACTTATCAGAATCACAGAGATAGAAACACACTCGTTTAAAACTGTAGTACTCTCACTAATAAACTGTCTCTCACGCCACAAAGAAGTACGGATTATAAAGCACCTAGAGAACTGATTATTTAAAATCAGACTGAGAGGCTCAAGAATTGTCTTTTTACTCTTCTAACTTTACTAATAAATTATCTCCTGTGAAATAAAAAAAAATATTAGCTATAGTTTATTGATTCTTTTCTTTATAACTCACTTGGAGATGACCATAAAATAGTACTTCCTTCTCAGAACAGAACAGCGTCTGCAGCAATCTAACTTAAGAAACTAAAAGCTCACCCATAAATTTCACAGTGGCTATTTTTATCTAAACACGGCCTTGCATGCTAAGCAGCATCTACTTCGACTAGTTATTTCCACGTATATTTAAAAATATGAGAATATTCTCTGCACTGTTAAATGTATTAGGTACTTCAAAATTTTTTAAACCATCCTCCAACTCCTCCTCCTTCCAAATATCTGGGGAGGGAATAGGAGAAGCAAATACAACTATAGACAGACATGGAAAATTTGTACCATAACTGCCTATTTATTCAGAGGAAATGGATAAATGGATGACATTTTCTGATTATGATCAGGAGTTGTTTGCTTTACTTGAGTTAAAAAAGGCTACTTAAATGGCTAGTTGATGGATAAGAGACACCGACTCATACCTGTTTCTTTGCCTTATTTCTTAAATATACAGATTAAAAGGTCACTGCTTTATTTTAAATTGTGGTATTTCTTATATAATGACAATAACTTGAAAACAAACTACTGATAGATAAACTATATAACAAAACATCTCTACACAATCTTCAGTGCCTTAAAGCTGCAAGTCAATTATCTTTTTTTAAAAATCTTGGTTTTAAGTTTCTAGTTTGACACAAACCTCCCTGTTTCTCATGTCGATTCTAAATGCTATAATTTTAATTTTTACTGTAACACATACTATAACATACACACAATTTCAAAGTTTTAGCCTTTTAGAGAGTAAAACAGATGACAACTATATCTTGTAACATAAACAAATTCTCAGTACTCACCATATGCTATTTGACAATCAAGCCACAAGTTAAATGGACTCATGAAAACTCATGCAAAGGAAAAACATTTTTATATATTTAAGGAATACTTAAAAACAGCAAATAGACAGTTAAGATAGTATACTATACTCTTAAGCCCAGTCATCACTACCTCTTCACTGTTCTTCCTGAAACATTTCCAAGTAAGTGCTTCTTTATTCGTTCCCAGAAGAAAAATCAAATCTGCCTACATATGTGCCTCATTGTTAATTTTAAGTGAATATAAGCATGCTGCCCTGGACGAGCTCACCAAGTTGTGCCAAGAAATCTGGAGAACGACCACTTGGTCAACTGACTGGAAGAGATCGATATTTGTTCCTATCCCAAAGAAAGGCGACCCAACAGAATGTGGAAACTACAG
>NW_006399832.1:8393234-8438891 GCF_000299155.1 Elephantulus edwardii
AACAACAACAACAAGAACAACATAAGCATGCCAAAACTAGTAATCAAGTGAATTTATTTAACAGTTTTCCTTAAACAGCACTAGTTTAAACTTTAGTTAAGTGATCTTAGGATGGATGTTAGAAATTATATTAAATATATATTGATAAACGTTAATTTATTGCATCTTTTATAATTACATAACAAAAATAAGTAGTAGTCATAATACCGTCAGTTACATTTGAAAGCTCTAACAAAAATCATTAAATTCATTTTAAAATGTTATTATGCATTATATAGAACTTATTCTAACTTATGCTTTTAAATTTAATTTAATTTTAACATTTAAATAATTCTGAATTAATGTTTTACAAGGGCACACTGGTGGCCCAGTGGCAAGAACATGCACTGCAATCCCAATGCCATGGGGTTCAAATCCACCAGCGTTTTACAAATGACAATTCATAAAACTTAAACTTCCCCAATGAAAAAGAATACACATAAATCTTATTATATTGAGTATTAGGTTAAAATAAAATAAACTACCATTATAAAATATATTTCAAGCATTTATATCCTATTTCATATAACATTTTCATATATTTTATAACATTTTGATATATCCATCTGCTGTCCTTTGAGCTTAAGCTTCTCCTGTTAGTTAACCCAAGACAAAAAGAACCAGCAATTCATCTGAGCTTTATTAGGTAAAATGGAATATGATTTGTTTCCTGTGTTCAGACTGGTAGAAAGTGAACTTTGATCAAGTCACTTCCAAGCTTGAAAGCTTAGAGATAACTTTAGTGACCTCAGGATGAATTCAGATTCACAGCCTGGCCTTCAATGAAAGTCATTTTTTCTTTCTACATACAGTCTCTAAAACCTTCTTCTCCAAACACAGAGCTCTACTAAACTTTCTGTTTCTAGAAAGGGTCGTGAGCTCACTCATGTCTGGACTTCTCCCAAGCACAAACTGTACCTAGGCCAAAAGCCATGTTTACTTCTTAAGCAGGGTTTATCTTGTTCTTGGTAACATCCTCCTTCCTTATACAGCGCCTAGCACAGAGAAGGGCCTTAAGTAAGTACGTTCTTTAAACTTTTTTATGTATTTCTCTCTTATAGGAGAGATTTTTTTAAAAAAAGATAAAATATTCTCAAGTTTTTATGAGTTGGTGTGGATATTTTTTAAACTCCAGAATGATAAATTATTGTTTTAAGCTTATTTGTGTTTAATTTAGAGAATAAAAAACATTTTAAAGAGTATTAAGGAAGCTAACGCAAATGAACTCAACTTTATGCACCATGTACATGGGAATTTCATTCCAGTAATTCAACTAGTTCGCCTAAAATTTAAAAGGCAAAAAAAAAAAGATCTCAAGAAACTCTATTGGGAAAATTTGTTAACTAGAAGGTTAAAAAATGCATGTATTTCCCCAAAACCATTCTGCTTTAAAGGGTAAATGCTTATGATTGGTGACCTTAACAGGTATTAATATGGTTTTCTTAACTGAAGTTCTTATCTGGAAATTATTTCTTCTGAACATTAATTATCTCCTAAGACTCAAAACCTTTCAAAATTAGTTTGATATAGACATCTTAAGTAAACCAAAACATCTCACTTCCACCTTAAAAAATATTTTTAAAAGTCACATTCACACAAAACCCATCTACAGAAGATAAACTACTTTCCACATTCCTATGGTGTCACAATATTATCTTTTTTTTAAAAGGTTAAAAACCAACAACAAAACTGTTCAAAGTCATTAAAATCTTGTAAGGTGATAAAATCAAACAACAAAAAAAACATTTATATCCTCTTCAGGTTAAGTCTCTCTATGCTTCCTTTCTCAAGTGGAAGCTGTTCACATCTGGTATCTCCTATCTAGGGCCTCACATTTCTCAAACAAAGTAGCTAGTTTATATTCTGCCCTCCACTCAAACTGTTTTCTCTAAGATTACAGCTGTTGTCATAAATTGCTGACGAGTCAAATACAACTCACAGCAACCCTACGAACAACTAATCTGAACCCTGTCCTACCCTTTGTCATTCTCACAGTATCTGACATATACTCAAGACCATGCTGCAGCCACTGTATAAATCTATCTGGTTGAAGGTCTTCATCTCTTTTGCTGATCCTCTCCCTTTCCAAGAATCATGTCCTGTCCAAAAAATAATCTCTCCTAGAAACAAGCCCAAAGTATATAAGATGAAGCTTTACCACTTTTGCCTCCAAAGAGCACTTTGACTGCACTTTATCCAAGATGTGTATGTTCCTTTGGCTGTGATAATCAGTAGTACTCTTCTCCAACACTACAATTCAAAGGCATTAATCCTTCATTCTTATTCACTGCCCAGCTCTCAAAAGCATACTTAGTGATCAAAAAAACCATGGCCTGAAACAGGCAAACCTCAGTCTTCAAAACTGGCATCATTGCTCCTCAATAAAATGGAGAGCTCCCTAAATTCAGACTTTCCCAGTGCAGTATGTCTCTGGAGCTCCTGACCGCTAATATCAAGGTTGCTGATTGTGGAACAAAGTAAGGTGAAGTTGTTGACAGTTTCAGTATTTTCTCCATCTACCATGATGTTGCCTATCAGTCCACTAGTGAGACGCACTTGATGTTGACACGCAATCTATAATGAAGCTTGTTGTCGTTGTTATGTGCCGTCAAGTCGCCTGTGACTCACAGCAACCCTATGTACAACAACCCTAAACCCTGCTCTATCCTGTGCCAATAGCATTGCCTCTGACACACCCATCCCAATTACCCCAGTTACCGAATCAATCCATCTCAGAGGGTCTTCCCCTCTTGCACCGTCCCTCCACCCTCCCAAGCATGATGTCCCTCTCCAAGGACCTGTCCCTCCTTACAACATGTCCAAAGTGTCAGACGAAGCCCCAGAATCCTTGCCTCCAAGGAGCAACCTGGTTTAACCCTCCCCAGGATAAATCGGTTTCTTTAGAGGGCCTAAATTTTCTTTAGGGATCCCCTACAGAGGTTTGAATCCAACAGCTCACAATTTGCTCCCCTGGAAGTTAGAGTCTATGAGAACCTGCTGGAGGGTCGGCTATGAGTCAAGTCTAACTTGACAGTAATAAGGGATTTAGTATTTTTTTAAATAATGTCTTCATTCATTTTATAATGTCTGGCATGGCAAATTGTACCTTTAGAAACTCACCTTCCTAATGTGATGCCAATATTTTATGGGTCCACTCATATTAATCTAGTATTCCTTTTTAGTCTTGATCTTAAATTCTTCTTTCATCTAAATTTTCCCTCAAGATTCTTGATATCTTCCTACAAAATCCTCTGACATTTCCATGGAAAATGGCTTTCTTATCATCCCTTGGCTTCAAATAATTAACAACAAAAAGGGAAAAGGGCCATTTATAAGGGACAAAAATGGGCAAAATATCTATGCCCTAAGTCAGGAGTGAAACATGTCAGGAGTGAAGCACAGAAAGAGCTTCTTTGGGTGCTGTTAATTTTTGCTTTGACCTTTATGCTTGGGTTTACTAGAGTATTTGGTTTGTGAGCATTCATCGGTCTGTTACACTCATAATTTGTGTATTTTATGTATAAATACCTCACCTGAATAAAGTTATTTTTTTTAAAGAACTAACAAGTTAGACCTGCATTTATTCTCCAATTCTGACATATGACTTGGCTAACCCATTTTCTCAAAGACTCAAATTCCTTCATAATAAAATTGAGAAAGTATACATACTCTACAATACCATTGTTATTATGTGCCATTAAATCAAAACTGATACACAGCTGACCCTCCCTCCAGTGGGTTTAAATCATATGCAAAGAGACTGACCATTTTTCCTCTGACAGAGGAGTTGGTGGATTTGAACTGTCTGCCCTTGGGTTGGCAGTGCAACTCTACTCAGAGCTCCTTAAGACTTTGAATGAGAAAGTGAGATATTAGATAACTAGAAAGGGAAAAAGAAGAAGTCACAGAACTTTTAAAAACACTGTAATCTCAGGTCATTCTAAAGAACTGAGACTTGCTTCAAATTTTAAAGAATATGTGACTGGAACATGAACTAGCCATTCTTCACTGCCCATCACATTCTCCTCTTTACCCTCTCTGTGGACTGTGACCTGGGAGACTGGTATCTATGGGTTCCACTGCCTGGCTCCCATACCCTCTGATCCTCCATTGTATTCTGCAGAGATGATGCACCAACAGCTCAGAAAACAGGAGCAGAAAGGGCTCCTCCCTACCAGACCTGGGTCTCTGTTGAACACTGGGTTTGACAGCAGCTGTGGCCCTCTGCATAAAACCACAGCTCCAGGAGGTTGGCCCTTCTCCAAAGACCACAGCTCTCACCACATTCTGGTTAACTGCTCTCTCCTCTTACCCTTCAGACCTAAGGGTGGTAAAGCTTCCCTTGTCACTAATGCCTGGGTGCTTCTTCATCCCTTGTTGGTTTTAATCCTGCACATACTTTCATTCAACTCTCTTCAATTATCCCTTCAAGAGAGCCATCTGTTTCCTACTGGGGACCTGACTAATACAAACACAAAAACATTTTGTCATCTAGCAGTATTGTTGCAAGTAATTGCTTTAATTCTCAGGTCAATGATATAAGAAAGGGTCAACAGCTTTTAATGTTTTAGTAAAATCTGTCTATACCCTAATTTTTCTGACTTTAACTTTATAAATCCAATCCACTTACATAAATGAACCAGTATGAATCTAAATTCAAGACAAACTGGTTAAGTCATTTCACAAGATGAAATGCTACCTGAAAATTACTGTGTGTGCGCGCGTACATGCAAGCAAAGATACGTAAATGTGTGTGTGTGTGTTTAATATATTTTATGGTAAAAATTCACCCAAGCTTTCCATTATAAGTCTTAAATGGAAAAAAATAACAATAGCAGCCTGTAAGTTTAATTTAGAGTGAAAAAAGTGCTTATTGAAACATCTTAATAGCTTCCTAATAATAGCTGTTGCTTAAATGCACTGATAAAGTATAATCATCATATAATTTTAATCCAATTATAAATGACAAATCACACATGATGCTGTAAAAAATGCAACAAAGGAATTGTTTCCATTTTCCCTAATAGTCATCACTACAGAAATTACTAGGTAATAGACTCAATATGGCTGTACTGTTGCCCCTGGGTCACACAGAATATTCCAGATGCCTCAGTCCAAAAACGAACAAAAAATCAACAGGCTACCTGATGGATGAAAGACACACGTACGGGGGACTCTAATTTGAGAAGAAAACTTTTATATAAAATAAAATTCTATCTTCCTCTCCAATATATGTATGATTTTAAAGTTTACAAGTAAAGTCATTTACGCCAGATTGTTCTTGCTTCTAGACACAAATAGCAGAGCAGCTCTACCTGAAAATATACCCTGAGTTTCTAATTAGCATCTTACCATCTCAAAAGTATTATATCCAAGCTGCTCATTCAGATACCAACTAAGAATATGTCTATTTGTGGAATCCTTTAGATACCTAGAACTCTCTCTACCTTTTCAGCAACTGTGACCTGCTTCTAAACTTTCCTTAATCTATCTCCATTTCCCACTTATGCAAATTAAAAATGGCAGAAACCTGTGAAGAGTACTACCCAAGTGTTCCCTACAACTCCCATTACAATTTTTCTCCATTTTAAGCAATGAGACACAGTGAGACAAAGTGGTTAGTATAGACACCAGAATCAGAAATACAAGTTTGAATCCAGATCATACAGTTCATATTGTAGCACAGGAAAAGATAATGGTGAAAAGACTGAGATTGTTAACAGCTTCCGTTTGCTTGGCTCCACAATCAACACTTCTGGTACCAAGAGCCAGGAAATCAGAAGACGAACTGCACTGGGAAAATCTATTTTTAGGGACATCTCCAGAGTACTGAAGAGCAACGATGTCAGTCTGGAAACTAAGGTTCACTTCATCCAGCCATGGTCTTCACAATTACTTGCTACGCATCAGAAAGCTGGACAATGACTAGGGAGGATAGAAGGAGAATAGATGCCTTTGAGCTGTGGTGCTAGAGAAGAGCACTGAATATACCACACACTGTTAAAAGAACAAACAAGTTTATCCAAGAGAGGGTGAAACCAGGCTGCTCCCTGGAGGCAAAGATTCTGAAGCTCTGTCTGACATACTTTGGGCATGACACCAGGAGGGACTAGTCCTTATAGGGGTACATCATGCTTGGGAGGATGGAGGGAAAGAGCAAGAGAGGAAGACCCTCAATGAGATGGATTGACTCAGTGACTGGAATAATGGGGGTAGGTGTGTCAGAGACAATATAAAGTTGGTTGAGGACAGAGCAGGGTTCAGAGATACTGTCGCTATGAGTCACAAGCGACTCAACAGCACATAACAATAACAATGAGTACTGTACTTTATATAATATGTGTGTGTGTGTGTGTGTGTGTACACACACACGCACACAGTGTTATTGTTAAGTGCTGTCACGTTGTAGATGACTCATAGCGAGCCTATGAAACTTGTTTTAATCAGAGAGCTTCACCAAACACTGTCCACCATGGGTAACCATTATCGCATTTGACATATCAGTGCCACAGTGTTTAGCATCACAGCAACCATGAGTTACCTCTGTACAGCAAATGGACAGAACAGTGCTATACCACTTAGACGAACGTTTGATCAAAAACAAAACCAGGCCTGAGGGCTGCACATTGAAACAGAGATAGATTGATAGATACTGACACAGATATATATATACCTTCGTGGAAGCTCTGGTGCCCAATATCCATAGGGAGGCTGATAACCCAAAGACATCAACTCCAATGGTTTGAATCCACCAGTCACTCCATGGGAAAACTATAGGGAATCTCCTCCTCAACAATTTGCAACTTCAAAAACTCCACTGAATGGTCAGCTATGAGTCAGTTCCAACTCGACAACATTGAGTTTACACAAACACACATACACCCCACTCTGACCTTTGAACAGTATAGGTTTGAACTGCACTTGTTCACTTTTACACCAATTACACTATTTTTCCATCTCTGAAGTAAGTCGTATTTTTCTTTTTTTAAAAAAAAGGTGGATTTCTACTGGAGATCTGTTATTGCTGCTGTTGTTGTGAGGTGTTGTCAAGTTGAGCATGACTTATAGCAATCCTATGAACACTTGATCTGAATCTTGTCCTATTCTGTGCCATACTTATCATCCTAACACACCTGAAACCACTGCTGCAGTTACTATCTCAACTCATCTCGTTCAGAGTCTTCGTTTCTTTTATTGACCTTTCCAAACTAGGGTGGATTATGTCTCTAATCTCCAAGCTGTTTATGAGACAACAATTTAAATGAATTGTTCACCTTAAAAGAGGCTATACAATAATTAAAGTTTGGGGGCGGGGAGGAAAGAAAGAAAAAGCCTGAATTGTGGAGCAGCTGTTATAGCTGTTGTTAAGTGCCATCGAGTCAAGTTTGACTCATAGCAACCCTGTGAACAAAAGATCTGAACTGTGTTCTATCCTGTGCCATCCTCATACTTTCTGGGCACATTGAAGCAGTCACCACACCAGTCCACCTTGCCGAGAATTCCTTCGCCTGACCTCCATTCCTTCCCAGCATCATGTCCCTCTCCAAGAGGGACATGCCCAAAGAATGTGTGGCAAAGCATCATCATTCTTACCTCCAAAGAGCACTCTGGTTTCACTCTCTCCAAGACATGTCTGTCTGTTCTCTTTGCTGTCCATGGATGGTCAGTGCTCTTCTCCAACACCACAGCTCAAAGACAGCAATTCTTCTTAACCGTCCAGTTCTCAGATGCACAAGTGATCAGAAAGACTAAGAGTCTCCCTCCTGTGTGAAGCAGTGGGATTCTGGATGGTAGGTTGTTTTAATTCAAAGTCTGGTGTAAACTGTTTGGTCATTTTTTTTATTTTGTGTAAGCCGACTGGTCGTTTGGATCTAGTTAACAATCATCTATGGGATGGAAGCCTCTTGTTTAAACCAATCAGGACCTAGTGGGTGGGATTTTGAATCTAAAAGTTGGTTGGGGGTAACTGGTGCTATGTTTAAGGAAAGCATTGTTCTAAATGGTACAGCACTTGTTTGTCGGTTTACTGTACTAACTTGGGAGTTGCTTTGATACCGAAAGCTGTGCCACTGGTGTACCAAGTGCCACAAGGATTGCCCATGGTGGAAAGAGTTTGGTAGAGCTTCCAGATTAAGAAAGACTAGGAATCAGGATTGGCATCCACTTCTTAAATAATAGGCCTTTGAAAACCCTATGAACACTAGAGGAACAAGGACCTTTATAGTTGTGGAGTGGTAGAACTGATTGGAAGTCAGGTGGAATAAGAAAAAACAACCACCATCGTTTCATAATAATTGAAACAGAATGTACGTAGCTTCAATGTTAAAAAATTGGAAATTGTTAAAAATGAAATGGAACACATGAACATTAACATACTAGGCATTAGTAAGATGAGCTTTGGACACTTTGAATCAGATAATCATATGGCATACTATGCAAGGAATGAAAAACAGAGGAGAAATGGTGTTGCATACATTGGTCAAAAACTCATTTTCAAGTTCTATCCTGAAATCCAACGCTGTGGACCAGCTACGAGCTGTATAATCCACCATGCTGCATACATTAATTTATTTCATTTATAAATCTCAGCAATCAGTGAGAATACTATCTACCTCTCAGAATTAATGTGGGGCTTAAATACAATGTTGATGTTGTTAGTTGTCTAGTGTTACACCCAACTCACAGTGAATTCATGAACAAAACATGACCAGTCCTGCCTAATAGTGTATCCCAAGTACATGAGATAGTCTTGTCATTCTCATTTCTAAGTAACATTCTATTAAATTTCTTCCAATAAGAAAATTCTTCCAAGAAAGATTTGCTTGTTCTTTTGACAGTCTGTGGTATATTCATATTTGTCACCAATAATAATTCAAATGCTTCAATTTTTCTTTGGTTTTCTTTCTTCATTAAGCAACTTTCAGAAACATAGGAAGAAATTGAAAACACCATGGCTTAGATCACACATAAGTCTTTAAATTAACATTTTTGTTCCTTAGCACTTTAGAAGTATTTGACACATTTTTCTCAAAGCAACATGTCTTTTGACTTCTTGACTGCTGCTACCATGGGTATTGACTGTGGACCCAACTAAAATTAAATCCTTCACAACTTCAATCTTTTCTCCATCTATCATGATGCTGTCTATAGGCCCAGTGGTAAAAACAAAAAACAAAAAACTTTCTCGATGTTGAGCTATAATCCATATTGAAGGATTTGTCTTTGATCTTCAGTAAGGGCTTTAAGTCTTCTTCACTTTCTGCAAGCAAAACTGTGTTGTCAGCATAATGCAGGGTGTTGACAAGTCTTCCTTCAATCCTAACGTCACATTCTTCCTTTAGTACACCTGGAATGATTTGCTCAGCATACTGACTGAGGAAGTATGAAGAAAGGATACAATCCTGAAACACAACTTTTCAGATTTTAAAGCACTCAGTGTTCCCTTGTTATGTTGAGACAACTGCTTTTTTTGGTTTATGGATAGGTGCTGCATGAGCATATTTAAATGTTTTGAGATTTCCATCCTTCTCAATCTTATAGACAATTTGTTATGATAGAGAGTCAAATGCCACTAGACATACCTGAGGCAAATGAAAACACAATGGCTAGAGTCATGCACAGCTTAGTTCTCGAAATGACATCTTTGCTTTGAAAACTTTAAAGATTTTTTTATGCAACATATTTGACCAATGCAATATAGCCTTTCATTTCTTAACTGCTTTGTCCAGGGGTATTGATTGTGGTTCCAAGAAAAAGGAAATCTTTAACAGCTTCAATCTTTTCTGTTTACCAAAATGTGAGTTAAAAGGAAGACCAGAGAACTGATGACTTTGAATTGTGGTTTGGTGAAGAATATTAGGCACATAATGGACTGATAAGAGAAAACTGTTTCTTAGAAGAAGTACGGCCAGAGAGCTACGTAGAATGGAGGCTAGTGAGATTTCATCTCAAGCATTTTGAACATGTTGTGAGGAGGTTCCTGAAGAAGAATATCCGGCTTGGAAAATAGACCATCAGTGAAAAAGAGGAAGATCCTCAACAAGGTAGGCTGATACAATGGCTATAACAAAAAGCTCAAACACAGCAACATTTGTGAAGATAACAGGACAAAGTAGTGTTCTTTCTGTAATAGACAAGGTAATTATGCATTAGAACTGACCTGAAAATTCTAAAAGCAAAAATACCTTGAAAACTACCCCATTTTTTATTTACATTAGTAACTTTGTTGAAACAAGGGGGAAAAAAAGACTTTTAAAAATATACACATATGCCATAGAAATGTCATTGTAATAGTACTATCAAATCAACTCCAAATTATAACAGAGACCCTATAAAAAAACAGATCTAAGCCTTTCTCTGACTTACACCATTCTCATAATATCAACAATGTCTCAGGCCGTTGTTGCAGTCACTGTGTTAATCCATCTCAAAGACAGTCTTCTTCTCTTTTTCTGACTCCCTGTTTTCCCAGTCATGATGCCTTTTAATATGTTCTGGTCCACCCTGAGAAGATGCCCAAATTATGGAGACCAAGTTTCACCATCCTTGCCTTTAAGGAGAATTGTGGTTGCACTTCCTACATGATAAATCTCTTTGTTCTTTAGGAAGTCCATGGTATACTCAATATTCTTTATTGATACCATAAACCAAAAACATATTTTCTTTAATCTTTCTTACGCAATGACAAACTTTCACTTGTCATGAAACAATGGAAAATATCAGGGCTTGGGTCAGAAATGCCTTAGTGGCATCTTTGTTCTTTAGAAATTTAAAGAGGTCACTGTAGAGAAATCCAACTGATTTTTGTATGTTGATCTTGTATCCTGCTACTTTGCTGAATTGATCCATTGTGTCCAACAGTTTTCTTGCTGAGTCTTTAGGGTTTTCTAAGTATACTATCATATCATCTGCATAGAGAGATAATTTTACCTCATACCGCTAAGACTTCCAAAGCAATATTAAATAAGAGAGTTGATAGTGGGCATCCTTGCCTAGTTCTTGTTCTTAAAGGGAATGCCTTTAACCTCTCTCCATTGAGAACAATGTTGGCTCTTGGGTTTGCATAAATACTTTTTACTATGTTGAAGAAATTCCCCTCTAATCCTATTTTGTTGAGTGTTTTAATCAGGAGAGGGTGTTGGATTTTGTCAAAGGTCATTTCTGCATCCATTGATAGGGTCATATGGTTCTTGTTCTTTGCTTTGTTAATGTGATGAATTACATTAATTGTTTTCCTTATGTAGAACCATCCTTGCATACCTGTTATGAATGCCACTTGGTCATGATGACTTATTTCTTTGATGTATCGTTGGATTCTATTGGCCAATATTATATTCAGAATTTTTGCATCTATGTTCATGAGAGACACTGGAGTGTAGTTTTCTACTTTGGTGGTGTCCTTTCCCGATTTTGGTATCAAGGATATGTTTGCTTGAATGAGTCTAGGAAAATTCCATCTTCTTCTATTTTCTGAAATAATTTATGTGGAATTGGTAACAGTTCTTCTCTGAATGTACGATAAAATTAACTTGCAAAACCATCTATTCCAGGGCTTTTTTCGGTTGGAAGTTGTTGTATTAACTTTTCAATTTTTTCTTTCATAATGGGTCTGTTCAGAGCCGGAACTAAGAAAAACAATACCATTCACAATCGCTAATAACAAGATTAAATACTTGGGAGTAAATTTAACCAGAAGCACAAAGGATCTATTCAAAGAAAATTACAAAACATGACTACAAGAAACAAAAAGAGACCTGGAGAAGTGGAAGAATATCCGTTGCTAATGGATAGGAAGACTCAATACTGTGAAAATGGCAATACTACCAAAGGCAATTTACACGTCTAATGCAGTCCCAATACAAATACCAATCCCATTCTTCAACGAGATGGAAAAGACAATCTACAGTTTAATTTGGAATGGGAAAAAAAGCCCCGAATAACAAAGCACTTCTTAAAAATAGAAGAAAGGTAGGAGGTATCTTATTCCCTGATTTCAATCCTATTACATTGCCATGGTAGTTAAGACAGCATGGTACTGGTACAATGACAGACTCATGGATCAATGGAATAGAACTGAGAACTCGGAGATCAGCCCATCTATCTACGGTCAATTGATTTTTGACAAGTGAAATCAGTTAAGTGGGGAAGCGACAGCCTTTTAAACAAATGGTGTTGGCAAAATTGGAAAAGTATCTGCAAAAGACTCAAGCAAGATCCATACTTCACTCCATACACAAAAACCAACCCAAGGTGGATCATGGACCTAGGACTAAAACCAAGGACTATAAACTTCATTAAAGAAAAGCTTGGAAGAATGCTACAAGTCCTAATCCACAACACAAACAGTCTTCCAAGAATCCTGAAAAACCTACAACCAGGAGAAGATAAAATAGATGAATGGAACCTTCTAAGAATCAATCCCTATGCACATACAAAAACTTCTTCAACAGAGCAAAAAGGGAAGGCACTGACTGGGAAAAAGTATTTGGTAATGACATATCAGAAAAGGGACTTATATCCAGAATTTATAAAACACTTGAGCACCACAAAAAGATAATAATCCAACAGAAAAATGGGCACAGGATATGAACAGACGCTTCACCAAAGAAGACATTCAGATGGCTAACAAGCACATGAGGAAATGTTCAAAATCCCTAGCTCTAAGAAAGATGCAAATTAAAACAACTATGAGACATCATCTCACCCCAGTCAGAATAGCAAAATTTAACAGAACAGCAAGGAACAAATGCTGGCGAGGTTGTGCAGAAACTGGAACCCTTATTCACTGTTGGTGGGAGTGTAAAATGGTGCAACCACTCTGGAAGGTGGTATGGCGCTTTCTCAAAAAGTTGCAAATAGAGATACTATTTGACCCAGCAATCCCACTACTGGGAATATACCCCAAATAGACCATAACTGACATCTGAGCAGATATATGCATGCCAATGTTTATTGCGGCTATGTTCACAATAGCAAGGAGTTGGAAACAACCTAAGTGCCTATCAACAAACAAATGGATAGAGAAGCTGTGGTATATTCACACAATAGAATACTATGCTGGACCTAGGGGGAGTGTTTGTAAAACTATGAAAGTATTTTTCTTTACTTTTCCAAGAGGGTAGTGTACTAGGAGAGAGGGTTGGGAGGAGTCACTTGCAACTCACAGTGACCCTATGTACAACAGCCCTAAACTCTGCTCTGTCCTGTGCCAATCGCACTGTCTCTGACACTCCCATCCCAATCATCCCAGTCCCTGAATCAATCCACCTCATAGAGGGCCTTCCTCTCCTGCGCTGTCCCTCCACCCTCCCAAGCATGATGTCCTTCTCCAGGGACCGGTCCCTCCTCACATGTCCAAAGTATGTTAAGACGGAGCCTCAGAACCTTTGCCTCCAAGGAGCCACCCGGTTTAACCCTTTCCAGGACAAATCTGTTTGTTTTCCTAGCAGTCCATGGTATTCTCAATACTCTTCTCCAGCACCACAGCTCAAAGGCATCAATTATCCTTCTATCCTCCCTGGTCATTCTCCAACTCTCTGATGCATAACAAGTGATTGAGAAGACCACGGCCTGTATCAGACACACCTTAGTCTCCAGAGAGACACCATTGCTCTTCAGCACTTTGGAGAGGTCCCTAACAGCAGACTTTCCCATGGCAATGCGCCTTTTAATTTCCTGGCTGCTGGTGCCAAGACTGTTGACTATGGAGCCAAGCAAACTAAAGCTGTGTACAATCTCAATCTCTTCACCATCCATCCTGATGCTGCCAATTGGTCCAGAAGTGTTTGACCACAGAATTGCCCAGTGTAACACATCTTTTGATTTCTTGAGTGCTGGTATCATGGATGTTGGTTGTGTATCCAAATAAATTTATATCACTAGTAATTTCAATCTTTTCTCCATATATCATGATGTTGTGTCTTAGTCCAGTGGCGAAATATTTTGCTGATAGAAATGCAAGTAGGTTATTAGTTGTAGTCTTGAAATTCAATATTGTAGTCTCTACAAATTCCAATTTTTATAAATTCAGTAGAATATCAATGCCTGTATTATAGATAATACTTCTTTAAAAGTTTTATTAATCCTGATAACAAATATTAGAAATAGAAAAAATTAGCTGCTTAGAGCAATAACTTGTGTGGCATGGTTATATCACTCATTTATACCATAAATATCTAATCACAATTCCAGTTTCTACTCTAAGAAGACAGAATACAATTGTGAATAAGACAGGAAGTCTTTGTCTTAAGGGAGTATCCAATGTAAATAGGAAAAGAGGCATTAAACTAAACATTAGACAAAAAATTCCTGGAGGAAAAATAGAGCTTTCTATGAAAACACAGAACAAACGGGACTAATCCAATTAGGGTGATGTAGGAGAAATAATTAAGCCAGCTATATTATCCTCTGTCAACCCATTAGACTTAAACTGCTCAGTAAAGCTTAAATGTATGTATCAACATCATTATACCATATATCCCTCAGTCCTGATGTCAGAGAAACTTATCACTCTGATTTTGTTGCTGTTATCAAGTTGGAGCCACCTCATAGCTGACCCTCCAGAAGCTTTTCAAAGGTTGTAACCTGCACAGTAGGAGATTGCTGCTGCCCAACTTTCTCCACTGAGCAGCTGGTAGATTCAAACTGCACGTCTTTGGGTTTGCAACAAGAATCTGTGCCACTAGGGCATCCGAATTCCCTCTGAGTTTTAGGAGATAATATATATAAGGAGCTCTACTGTTTAGGAGTTACATGTTGATCTACTAAATGAAATCACCAGCCACTGCAAAGGAGAAAGATTAGACAGGCTACTCCCATTAAGACTTAAAAGCCATGCACATCCATGTTTATCACGGCTTTGTTCACAATAGCAGGGAGTTGGAAACAACCTAAATGCCCATCAACAAACAAATGGATACAGAAGCTGTGGTATATTCACATAGTGGAATACTACGCTGCATTGAAAAACAAGGAACTCATACATTATTATTCAAAATGGGTGGCCCTGGAGGACATTATGCTGAGTAAAGTATCTCAGTCACAACAGGACAAATACTGCATAGTGCCACTGTCGTAAAACTGGACTGACATCAGGATTGGGAGGAGACTGAGAAAGATGGGATAAATAATATATACTGCATTGAAACAGATGAGGGAGAAAACGGCTTAAAATGGCTATATGATTAGATATTATTGTCATGACAGGAGTCCAGAACGAAGGCTGCATAGTGGAGTGGACTTCGGGGGAGGGTTTGTAAAACAATGAAAGAATTTTTCCTTTACTTATCAAAGAGAAGAGTGTACTGGAGGGGAGAGGTGGGCAGGGAGAAAAGTGCAACAATGAATGAATGGAAATCCAAAGTCTCTGTAAATTTTCATTAAAATTAGTAATAATTTTTAAAAAGAGGAAGATATCTACAAGATGAACTGACACAGTAACTCTAAAAAAAAAAAAAAGACTTAAAAGCCTTGGAAACTCAGTAGAAAGTCATCAGAAGCAGGAATTGAATGGCAGTGAGTTTGGGTTCTTATTTACAGAAGTCCTAATAGCGAGTAGTTAAGTGTCCAAGCGTTAACAGAAAAGTTAGCAGTTAGAATCCACCAGTCATTCCACAGGCGACAGTATCAACCTGCTTCAGAAAAGGTTTATAGTTTTGGAAACCCTGTTTGTCAGTTCAACTTTATCCTGAGTCAAAATCAACTAAATGGCAATGAAAGATCACAACTGTGTTCAAGTTGAGAGATTTTTCTCAGTGGTAGTCGTTCAGGCCTAGTCCTTCTGACTTAAATGCTATAACCTCAATGCGTCCCATGACTAGTTCTTTCAATACTAATCAGAATTCTGTTTAAATGTCCTTTTTCCCAAGAGTATATATTGCCTCTGTTTTTTTATCTTATTTCATAATCCAATTTTATTACTTTTATAGTATTTATGACTATCTCAGAATGCGTAGATTATACTTCTTTTACTTATTTATATACATTTCTCTCTCCACCTAAAACATATCATGGAAGCAGGAACCCACGATATTCTTCTTATATCCTTAAAATAAACATTTTTCCTGCTAAAGGTAGACAGTTTTAAGTTGTACAGATACAGGAGAGCAATGTTCTCAGCTCCGAGGATGAACAATTGCCTAAAGACAATTAGTAAATCCCATTACCCTTGGCAATAACTGGTTGAGGGAATGACATTTTACAGTTCTCAGCAATAAAGCATAAGGAAAATATACCCTAAAAAATTTCAAGAGATGGTTTTTCACCTCTACTGGATGAAGCATCTTGTTGCTAAGTGCCATTAAGCCAGCTCCAAATCACAGGGACCTTACGTACAACAACAGCACAAAACACAACCCAGTACGTGCCACCCTCACCATTGCTGGTGTGCTGTGTCCCCTGTTTGGGCCATTATGCTAATCCATCAAATTGAGGATCTTCTGTATATCTTTCACCTTCAACCAAGCATGATGTTTTTCTTTTGGAAATACTGCCTCTTAATAACATGCCCAAAATACACAGTCTTGCCATCTCACTTTTAAGGAACATTCTGGCTACACGTCAGGAAAAAAATTTGCCTTTCTTCCTGCCAATAAATATTTTGTGTTTGTCTGGAGCCGGATGCAGTCATCCTGAATTAGAAGAGAAGACCATGAGGAGGGAAACCCTGATGTTCTTGATCCACTCAATCAGCTCTGACACTACATCTTTCAGACATCCAATTATTTTTAAACCTACTCAAATAAGCCACTTTTACTCTCATAGTGCCTAAAACCTACTGGATTCTTGATATTTATGAGACAAGGCAAGGACTAAACATTTTTTAAAATGCTTAAATAACAGCATTGTTATTATTAAGCAATAACTTAGTATGACAAAAACTACGTAAATTATTTCATTTTAAATACGCAAAGTAAATTTTAGTATAAAGAAAAGGTTCATTTTAATCTTGTCTATCACATTAATAGAATAATTCTCTACCTAGCATTTATATATTAATAAATTACTTTTATTTGTCAAGTTTAAGATAGGTATAAACAAGAAAATATCAAGGGAATTATCAATTACTAAAGAAAAATAAGCAGGCTCATTTCAAGTTAGAGCCTCTTTTTGGCAACTATTTATCTTTTAACTTATTTAACTTACATAGACATATACATTTTCATCTATTACAAATGAAAAGGGTTACAATTCTGTATTTTTACTCTCACAAATATCTCATCAGTACTCTAATATGGTTTGTACTAAACAAATAAAGCTGATTAGTAATTGATACTGTATTTTTTATGCCAACAACTACAAATAATGTTAAAAAGGGGGGGGGAATGTGTTATATTTCAATCTCTAACATTTTCTCTGCTGCACTTTTTTTTAACATTTTGCTCACACACTGAAATGAACACAGAAAATTAAAAAAAAAAAAACAGGAGATTGCCAGGTCACTGGTTCAGACTCACTCAAGCTGAAATATTATTTTAAAATTCTATGATGGCTCATTAATGTCTGGAAGGGGCTTACAGCCCTAGAGTCCATGTGTCCAATCACAATCAAATGGATTGAGAAATTATAGTACATTCATATAATGGAATACTACGCAGCATGCTGGAGCAATGATTCTGTTAATCATTATCTAACTTGGGAGAGATGCAGAGCATTATGCTAAGTGAACAAACTCAGTTCCATAAGGTCAAATATTGTATGAGACCATTATTATAGAAATAGATAACTAATAAAACATGTACGAGGGCCTAAGGGGAGAGCAGAGGAGTGGGAATGAGTGGGGGGGTTAATCATGGGGTCACACAGTTTGGTGGGGCTAAGTTTGGAGAGGTGGGCAGAATCCCCAGTGAGGGAAGATGTATGGGAACTTTGTAGGTAAATCAGTGTAAAATATTTTTTTAAGCTGCAAGAAATAGAAACAAAAAGAAAATATAACAATCCAAATTCTTAAAGTAAAATGAGTAGTTCTGTCACTACTAAAGACATAAAACCAGCTGAAGATATCTTTCAAAGGAAAATGAAGAGTGAATATGAATTCTTCCATTGCATTAGGATACCCCAGGCTACTCTGAAGTCAGATAAATTTTTTATCCTATCAATATTACAAGAACATTACTTGTTTCACTTATCAAAATCTTTTAACAACCTACTGTAAACAATTACAGCTTGCTCAGCTCTACAATCATCGCTCTTAACACCAGCAATCAGGAAATCAAAAGACAAATTGCATTAGGCAAATCTGCTGTCAGGAACCTCTCGAGAGTGCTGAAAAGCAACAATAACAGTCTAGAGACTAAGGAGTGCTTGATCCAGGCCATGGTCTTCACCATTATTTGTCATGCTTCAGAGAGCTGCACAGCAACTATGGATGACAGAAGAATCGATGCCTTCGAGTTGTGGTGCTCAAGAAGAGTCTTGAACATACCATGGACTGCCAACAGCCCTCTTGGAGAAGATAAAACCAAGTTTCGCCTTGGAGGCTAGGATTTTGAAACTCTTTCTCACATACTTTGGGCACGTGGCCAGGAGAGATCGGTCCTTGGAGAAGAACATCAAGCTCAGAAGGGTGGAAGGATAGAGCAGAAGAAGAAGACCTTGAATGAGATGGACTGATAGAGTAAATAGGGAAATGGGAATAGGCATGTCAGAATTAGTAAGACTGGCTCAGGGTAGGGAAGGGTTCAGAGCTGTTGTACATAGGGTTGCTATGCGTCGCAGGTGACTTGATGGCACATAACAACAACACTCTGACAAAGCTTACATTTGTCCATTAAAATCAACCATAAATTCTGGCATAAACGTTACACTGAAAAGAGTCTATTCTTATTCTTCCTTGCATAGTCCATTTTTCCAGTTTTTTAATTTAGTCATACAGCAAGTAAGATACACAATTTGGGGAAAGTAAAAACAGTACAATTTTTGTAACACTGCTGAAAACAAGTAACATGGAAATCCTGATGGGTCACCCTTCAAGTTATCTTTTATTATCATACATGGACTTTTGGTGAAATAACTTTTATAGTCCAAATTATGTTAAATATATAGGCATACTAACAAAACACTACCTACACAGATGTTTCATATAAGTCTATGTGGATATAATATACACAAAACATGATGAGCAAATTTAAAAAATGAATATAATAATTCCATTTTTATTCTGATTATCTTCACATAGTAACAAACATATCTCCGTTTCCAAGTTTTAAATGCTATTTTAAGTCCATCTTGAGTGAAAATACTAGTTACCATTTAAAGTTTTTAGCATATATTTACGGAAACTAACATAACCAACAGTGTCATTATCATGCTAAATAGTTCATCTGTCACTACTACACTGAAGTCAAAGCGGCAATGAAGGAGTGTATACAAAATAGTAGAAAATATTACTATGTAGTCTCAGAGTTCTACTTATCCTCCAATCTTATTTCAAAATTATATATACCCAGAAATAGCATTGTGTCTTTAATTCCAGCATTTTAGTCCTCAAGTCAATAGCCTAATACTAACAGAATAACTGTAGTCTCGATAGAAAAAGTCAAATTAGCTTTTTCCCAAATTTTACTTATAATTCTAAACTCTTCAGGTGAAATGTTAATAAACTACAACCAGAGTTTTCCAACCTCTGTCTCTTTGAGCTTGTTCTAATTTTAAAACAAAATAATTTTTCTTCTAGTAGCAGCTGAAGATATAAAACACATTTGGTCCACAACTATACTGCAACTGAAATTTAATGATTTTTTTTCCATGCTGAATTGGTTCTATGTGGCAAAATGGCATCTGAAGTGTGAGACTAAGCCTTTAATTTTTCTCTCACCACTCTTGAAAAATACAATATTAATACTATTTCCAAGAATCACAATAGATTTTTGACTAAGCAACACTACAGTTGAGCCTTAATAACTTACATATTTTCTTTCTCTAGGTTTGTTCCTTCAAAAAAATAGGAGTGTTTTGGTGACATGTCTAATAGATCAAGCAAAAGAAAAACTCTTAACAGCTAAAAAGAAACCTTACTTTTTCCAAGCTGTTTACTAGTATGGAAGATAAATCATAGGGATTAGGAAGGGAAAGAGTCAATTTAATAATATAAACTCATACCCATAATTAATCCTATAAAGGTAACCATAATAAGGTAATCCTTCATTAGTTTTAGAAATGTTATATTGTATTTGTATTTGTATTTGTATTTTGGAAAAAGGAGTGGCATCCACTTCCTAAATTGCCTCCAGAAACTCTATGAACTTAGATAAATGTCGATAGCTATAGAGGGGCTTCAGGCCTTTTGTTCATAGGGTCGCTATGAATCATATTCAACTCGAAGGCAACCAATGACGACAACAACATATTGTATTAGATGCTTCTTGAACAAGTTTGTAAAGAAACTTATTCTGCTTGCTTTAACTTCCTGTAGAAAAGAAGAATTTATAATTTAGAGGGAAGCTAAAATGGGAGAAAATAAAGTGGTATCTGTTGTTGTTATTGCTGTGTGCTATTAGATCAGCACCAACCCATAGCCAACTCTGCAGAGGTTCTTCAGAGGCTGTAAACTGCAGGAGAGGAGACTGCCCATCATTCTCCCTCAGGGGAGAATGGTAGGTTGGAGCCTAAAGTCTCTGTGTTGGCAAAGGCTCCTAATTCCTAGGCCACCAGAGTTGATACTAATCCCTATAAGAGCTCTCTTTTCTATAGACGATTTAAACATTCACTAGATTGTAACTACCTAAAAATAAGCACGGTACACTTCTTCGTATTTTGTACTAAAATAGTCCCAATTAAAAAACCGCAGTAATTTCTCATAGCCCCAGGTTAGGTATACAGTTTGATTTCTGCAGTTTCTTTACAATATAGCACCATCTACTACATATTCAGTGCATTATGTTATACTTTGCTTAATAGCAGATTTATCTTTTTGTGCTATTAAACGGTTTTAAAGGGTCAAACTAGTTTAATAAAAAAACTAGTATCACTACTCATCTATTTTGAGTTGTCAGTTTTTCTTTTCTAAGGTTAAGTGTTAGTTTAATATTTAGGCATATTTCATACAGAATTTGTTCATAATCATTATGTGGAATTTTAAAACTTAAGTGATCAAATTAAATTTCTAGAGGAATAAAATCTGAAGTTACACACTATTCCTTATCATTAAATAACTATTTTTCCTACAATTTCTCATATCACACACTTAACTACAGTCTGCCAAAATGGGGGGTATATAGCAACAAGGTACACAAATGGTTAAGAGAACGTATCTGATAAATTTTTAAAGTCTGTTATTTCTTGTTATGTAATTCTGTTCTCTAAATCTGTAGCATTTTATCCTAGATTAGGAAGGCAATCTGGTATACTAAAAAAATGTGTCTTTTCCAACTTCAACCACAGCTTCAAAAGTTAGAAAGCTGTGTTAGAAATCCAGATTTCTTATTTTCAAGCCATGTATCATTGAGCAAGTTAATTAAATATTCAGTTTTAGTTTCTTAACTATTTTTAAATTTTAGTGAAAATATACATACACCTACTCAACAATTTATGCAAATTAAGTAACACTGGTTACATTCTTCACATTGCACCACGATTCTATCTCTACCCATATTTGTTTCACTCTTGACCTTGACTATTTACTTTGACCTATGTTTCAGTATTGCCCTACCTTTTTACCTCTGCTTTAGAATAACTACTGTCAACTGGATTTCATGTAAATAATTCTTTAAAAGACAACATTCATGGTCAACATTGGCCTAGCGGCAAGAAGCTGGCTGCAATCCTGAAAGCACATGCAGTTCAAATCCACCAACTACTCTGTGGTAGAAAATTAGACCATCTCCTCCTGTGCAATTAACTGTCTCTGAAAACCTTCTGGAGGGTCAGCTATGGGTCAGTTCAGACTCAATGGTACACAACAGCAGCAACATTCACAGAATGGGGAGGTACAGTGGCCTAGTGGTAAGCTGTCCTACAATCACAAAGGCACATGGTTTGAATCCACAAGCTGCTCCACAGAAGGATGGGCAATCTCCTTTGGACAATCTCCTGCTTCTGAAATCCCAAAAGAGGGTCATTTATGAATCGGTTCTGAGGCAACTCAATGGTACTCAACATAACAATTTAAAGATTAACTCAGGGAACAATTACTGTTCGTGATGTGAAGATGATCTTATGAGCAACAGATTACATGGTTCCTCCTGTCTCAATAGGACCAGAAGTTTAGGTTCTGTATGAATTTAAAATTCTGTTTACCGTTACCCCCCTTCTGATTAGGCTTTATCTACCGATTCCTTAATCAAACCATTTAGTATTGGTAATCATTCTTTCTGTTGTTGTTGTTGTTGTTGTTGTTGCTGTTATGTGCCGTCGAGTCGCCTGCGACTCATAGCGACCCTATGTACAACAGCCCTAAACTCCGCTCTGTCCTGTGCCAATCGCACTGTCTCTGACACTCCCATCCCAATTATCCCAGTCACTGAATCAATCCACCTCATAGAGGGCCTTCCTCTCCTGCGCCGTCCCTCCACCCTCTCAAGCATGATGTCCCTCTCCAAGGACCGGTCTCTCCTCACTACATGTCCGAAGTAAGTTAGACGGAGCCTCAGAATCCTTGCCTCCAAGGAGCCACCCGGTTTAACCCTCTCCAGGACAAATCTATTTGTTTTCCTAGCAGTCCATGGTATTCTCAGTACTCTTCTCCAGCACCACAGCTCAAAGTCATCAGTTCTCCTTCTATCCTCCTTGGTCATTGTCCAACTCTCTGATGCATAACAGGTGATTGCGAAGACTATGGCCTGTATCAGACGCACCTTAGTCTCCAGAGAGACACCACTGCTCTTCAGCACTTTGGAGAGGTCCCTAACAGCAGACTTTCCCATGGCAATGCGCCTTTTAATTTCTGTAGTCAGTCTAATTCATTCTGATTCCTAGGTCTTCCTCTTCTGCTGCTGATCCAGGCAAGTAGAAATCAATTGCTGTATCCTGGACAGTCAAAAACAAAATTTTAAGACTCCTGGCATTACTTCTAAAAATAGAAGCAGAACAATGGCTCTGAAACCAGACTAACTAGATAGCCCCAAAGCCATGATTCTGCTATATAGTATATTGGTCCTTTTTTTTTTTCTTTCCCTGTTGTACTTCTTAAGCAACATGCCTGTGGAAACTCTATGAACTTTGGAAAATGACAACAGTTATACAAAGGCTTTAGGCCTTTTGTTCAAAGGGTTGCTATGAGTCATGCTCAACTTGACAGCAATCAACAAACAACATCATATGCACCCTCACATTTGCCATTTCACCCATTTTTTTGTATGCAGCTTAGTTATAACAGCCAACCAGTTATACCAATCAAGTTATACAACAATTTGATTTCATGAAATCCAGGCTATTAAATTCCCAATTCAAAATTCCCAGAAAACGTTACCTTTTAGTCTCATCACCCCATGCCTTCAAATCTCAACTCACTGTCATGAAGTAGGTTCTGACTCATATGATCCTCCAACAGGTTTCTGAGGCTGTAAATGACAAGGTAACTACTTTGCTTTCTCCCATTGAGTTGCTGGTGGATTAGAAGCACCAGAGATGGCCGCTTTTACACCACCAGAACTCCCTTCCCCTGCTTTGTGTTATTATTACTGTTGTTGTTATTGTTGTTGTTAGGTAGCAGGAAGTCAAGTGTGACGCATAGCAACTGTAGGAACAGACTTGAATCCTATCCTATCCTGTGCCATCCTCATCATCTCCCCTGCTTTAGGTAACACTAATTAAGTAACACTAATAACCCACTAATCTCTTCAGAGTTATTCTTGCCTTTTCATAAATTATGCCCTATAGTTTGTTGTGGTGTTTTGTGACTAACATTTCACTCAGTGTAACTTCAAGGTCTACTCATGTCATAGCACTTACGTTGTACAAGCACTTCATTTCTCTTCAGGCCTGAGTAGAACTTCACTCTATGTAAAAGGGTTTTGAAGGATTTTATACATTCTCAGGACTACACACAGGAATTTATTAGAATTAGTTGTACACACAAGAATCACTTGGGGACCTTGTTAAAATACAGCTTCTAATTCCGTACATCTGGGGTGGAAATGGCATTTAGGTTTTTCCCATCATTCTACATCATAATAGTGCTGCAACAGGTGTGTATACACCTATATTCAATATTTCTAGGTCTTTAGAGTATGTAACTAAGAAGCCCAAATGGCACTACGGTTAAGTGTTCAATTAGTAACCAAAAGTTCAGCAGTTATAATCCATCGCCCTCTCCACACAAGAAGTGACAAGCTGTATCTGTAAAGCCTTAAAACCAGTGAGGCAATTCTACTCTCTCCTATAGTGTCACTATGAGCAAGAATCAGCCAACAGCAACAGGTAGTATATACATAGTAGAGATGCTAGACGACACAGTAACTCTGTTTTAAATTTTTTTAAGACTTGTCATATTATCTCCCACAATAACTATTTTCTTTAATAGAGAAAAAAAATCACATATCTTGCAGAACTGATAGGAAGATTGCTGTTGTTAAGTGCCGCCGAGTTGTAGACAACTCATAGCGACCCTATGAAATGACCTGAACACTTGTATAACTTTCAACGTTTCTCCAGGTTCATAGGATTTAGGGAGGTAAGCTATTTCAGAAGTGGATTCCACTCTTGCTTCCAAGCTTGTTTTAATCAGGGAGCTCGACCAAACACTGTCCACCAGGGGTAACCGTTATCGCATTTGACACATCACTGTCACAATGTTCAGCATCACAGCAACCACGGGTTACCTCTGTACAGCAAATGGACAGACCAGTGGGATGATTAGACGAACTATAAAGTATGGAAAAAAATACGCAAATATCAGTACTATTGTTTTATTTTTCTACTGTTATATGTTTCTTAAATATAGCTAAGCTAGAAAATGTCGAACCCAAATTTCCAAGTTCTTATTTTGAAGGTTATTTTTTGAAATATTTTTCACATTGACTAAGATTCTGAGTTTACCATTTTTATTTCCCCAATAATTATTTATTTGTAGTTTATAACATTAGAAGACACTGCTCTTTTTGCCAAAGATATCTCACAAAATAAAATGTCATTCCTACCCTCAAGAAACTTACATTTTAGGGAAAGTAAGACATTAAACAACCAATTTACATAGTTACTTAATTACAATTGTAAATGATATTACAAAGAAAAATCTACAGGATGCTATGCAAAGTTCTAAAGTGAAAAATGACCTAACAAGATCAGAATTTAAATTTTTATACCAACATCCTCCCTCCCTCCAAGGGTTTTCAATCATTCTCTCATAAAAGTTAATCTAAACCTCTGTAAAGACTTGATCCATCTCACTTAAAAATAAAACAACAAAACAAGTAATAAGACCATTCTGACCATTTTTATTTTCAATACAGTACACTGAAAGCGTATGAATTGTACAAAATCTAAAGATTAATGTTTAACATTTAATTAATGACAGTGAAAAAGAAAACAAAGATACATGTAATAAGTTGTGAGCTATCCACTAAGAACTAATGTTAGAAAACACGTTTCCTGGAAAATTGTAAGACAATATTTTTAATGTTAATAATAATGACTAGGAAAGACAGAAGGAGAATTGATGCCTTTGAGCTGTGGTCTGAGAGGAGAGTATTGAATATACCATGGACTGCTAAGAAAACAGACAGGTTCATCCTGAAGAGGGTTAAACTAGGCTGCTCCTTGGAGGTAAGGATTCTGAAGCTTTGTCTGACATACTTTAGACATGTTGAAGGAAGGATCAGTCTTTGGAGAAGGATGTCATGCTTTGGAGGGTGGAGAGACAGCGCAAGAGAGGAATATCCTCTATGAGGTGGATTGATGCAGTAACTGGAGTAAGGGAGGTGGGTGTGTCAGAGACAGTGAGATTGGCACAGGATAGAGCAGGTTTAGGGCTGCTGCTGTACATAGGGTCACTATGAGTCGCAGGCAACTTGACGGCACATAACAATACTGTTCTATAAAAAAAAATTACTCACTTGGCAATTTTTTTATTAAAGTATGTATTACATATTTATTATTGAAAAGAAATTATTCCTATTATTTTTAGGACAGTATAATTCACTTACTAAAAAATAATTCTCCACACAGTTACTTTAAAAAACTCCCACCTTAAAAGTTTTAAAAAAAGATAAATCTAATGGTAACCATATATTACATTGTTGTAGAATTACACCATTAAAGTCAGAAGTAAATAAAAAGGTGAAAATTAAATTATCAACTCTCTTACCATAATGTAACTAAATTTATTTTACAAAACAGAGCCTATTCCATTGCACTCAATCCATTCTCACTTACAAAGCCTCTATAAGGATAAAGTAGACCTGCTCCATAGGATTTCCAAGAATGTAAATCATTATGGGAGCAGACATCTTTGTCCTGAAGAGAAGCTGAGGAGTTTGAACCACCCACCTTTGGTCAGCAGCCCAGTATTTAATCACTGAGCCACCATGGCTCCTAAACAAAATCTACTTCAAGGATTTTTCTTGGATCCAAACAACATTCACCGAGAAACTAATGCAACTACAATTAACCCAAAACAATCATTGAAAATTCTCCAAAAGTAGCCTCTTCACCTATATTTAGTTCAAAATAGAAGCCAGTCTAGAATTCCTGCGGCCAATTATAATGAATGGAAGAAATGTATTTAAATCAAATAGCACCATCTAGCAGAACCCTCATTACTTTACTCATAAGAGTAGATGTTACTTGGTGCTTAGTTTGCTAGATTTGACAGCAAAATGGCAATCATTTGTTTTAATGACAAAGTAACAATATTGGAGCTAGAGTAACCACAAAGTCCAATTTCCTCTATTATCTCAGAGACAAAATTTTCCTTCTTACAAAGTCATGACGATAAAGATTCAGCCACAGCTCTGATTCCTGGCAGTCCACCTAAAATCCAAAACTACTTTGATTCTCAAAGTCAGCCACTCCTATATCAAGAATTACGTCTCAAGATATTCAAGCACTCCACCCCCAAAATAAATCCAAACATTTCATAATCATTAAAATATCCTCATTTAAATGTGTTTATTTTCTCAAATACTAGCCAAATGATTAACATATCAAACTGTTACTACAAAACTTCAACTCCACATTGACTTTCTTAACCACGTTTAAGAATCTTGAGTCTTTTAGATGTTTCTTATCACAGCAACAAGATCATGTACGAAGATCCTCAGAAAACCTCTTTGAAAAAATCATCTCTCCGATAATTTTTTTGTTTTGCTAGATCAAGGCCTGTCCCCTCAAAATCCTATGGGAATTGTGTGCATTGCTGCCAACACGAAGATTAGGAAATGTTCCCATCCCTAGGGCACTAGAAACTTTCAGAGGGAGGCTGCCTATAGCAAGGAGGGAAACTCGGTCATTTGCACATTCGACTTTTATTTACGCAGCTATTTCTGTGCACAAGATTACCAAAGAACCTTCTGAGAGATGGTCCCAAACCTTGTTCCCCAATCGGACACCCCTTCGAAAGGCAACGTGTGTTAAATGATCAGGAGAAATCTGACCCTCAAGAGTTGAGATGGTTACCAGGAATCACTGATTAGCTGCATAGAGAAGAGGGGTACTTCCTCAGTGGTCACAGTCACTACTCACTCTCATTTTTAGTAGCAACCAAATCACCGTTACAAGTACATAAGAAGAGCAGCAAATAACCCTGCTTCACAGGGTGCCATGACGGTGGCATCCCAGGGCGGGAGGAGCTCTCTGCACAGCAGCCTCCGTCCCCAGCTCCCACTGAAGTGAACACCTGTAATCTCCTCCCAACCTCAGTCTCCCTTTCCTGCAGACCCCTTTTCCGACCACCGCCCTCTCCCCACCATAGGGAGCCGCCGCCGTGCACACAACTTCCCCTCTGCACACCCCAGGACCACCGCCCCGCGAGGACCGCCCTACCGTCGCCGCCTCCCGCTGGGGCCACTACGGGCCCCCCGACATTTGAGAGTCAGCACTTTGCCACAAAAAGTTCTCCAGCCGCCGCGGCAGAGTTAGGTCTGCTGCGAGAGGCAGGAACGCCGGTCTCCGCCAGCAGATCCCGCTCCCCGCCAGCACACTTTTCCTCCCCGGAAACTCGGTCCTTTCTCGGACTCCCAAACTTCAGCAGGCGCCCCCAACAGCGCCTGCCCCGGTGCCCACCCGCTCCCCACCCCAGCTTGGCGAAGCACCCGGACTGAGGGCGCCGCGTCCCTCCGCTCGGCCAGGGAAAAGCCCCGACGCCCACCCGGCCCACGCCCGCACATGCCCTCTGCGCCCCGCGCGCCTCCCCGCGCCCCTCGGGGCCGGGCTCAGCCGCTCCGCGCCCGGCTTCCGCCTGCTACACGCCCGACCCCGCCGCCCGGGCCTCGCCCGACGCTCCGGGACCCGAGCCCCAGCCCCTGAACCCCTGCCTCCGCACCCCGAGCTTTGCCTGCCCGACCCCAGCCCACCCTCCAGGCACTCACATTCCCACCGCGCGCCTTCGCCGCAGCTGCCTCCTCCCCGTGATCCCCGGCAGCTCCCAAGGTTCCCGCAGCCCCGGACCCCCAGCTCTAAAGTTACTTTGTGAGGAGCTAAACCCGCGTTTATTATCCTCAACCACCTAAACAAGTTTCCATCCTCACCACCAGCACCACTGCCGCCCCCAGCACACTCGCTCCCTCCCGCAGACAGCCCCCCACTGCCGCCCGCCCAGCGCCAACCCCTCCAGAGGAACCGCCGGTCCCCGCACCACACGCCCCCACCTCCCGCACCCTCCCCCCTGCCATCCCACCCCCGGATCTCCCCGGGCGGAGAGTGTCTGTGTGCCTGTGTGTCTCTGGGAGAGAGAGTGCGTGCGTGTGTGTGCGCGCGTGCGAAGGCGGAGGTGGGTGAGAAGCGGAGACACTTACTTCTCCCGGGCCTGGCTGTCGGACGGGACGGCGCTGCTGTTACTCTTGCCTTTGCCGTACATGCTTGTGCCGAGAGCAGCTCCCACTGTCACGCACCTGTCAACCCATCACAGCCTCCCCGGGAACAGCCCCGTCCCCATGGCGACCCACGCAGCCACCCCCACTATTGGCCACCCCACGCCAAAGCCCCGCCCCCTTCGCCAAGGCAACCCGCAAGACTGACAGGCCTCCCCTCCCTCCAGCCTTCCGAAACGCGCGGTGGCTGCTAGAGCCTAAGCGGCAGTCTCCTCCCTCCTTCCCTCCCTCCGCCGGTCCCTCCCTCCCTCCTTCCCTCTCTGCTCTCCTCCCTCCTCCCGCTCTTCTTCCCCCCTCCCCCCTCCGAACCCCGGCGCAAGGGGGGAATTAGAAACTGCTCTAGAAGGATTTTAAACAACTGGCTGTTCTCTCTGCCGCCACCCCTCCCCCCGTGCCGCCCGCGCTCGGCTCCTCACTGGAGAGAAGGCGCCGGGAGGAGGGGAAAGTGCGGCCTGGAGTCTCTAGCAGGAGCCGGTGGAGCTGGAGCCGCAGCGGCCCCAGACTTCGGGGCGCCCGCTGAGTACACCGGCCGACTCGCGGCCCCAGCCGCCCCAGGCAACCCTCATCAGCCCCTACATCTGCTCCTCTCCTGCCTAAGCCCCCGTGCTGGTACCGACGATCGATCTCTGCCACCGTTGGCTCTCTATCCCTGGGGTGTCACCCCCGCCCAGCTCACAGAGGGCCTGCTGGCGAGGGACGGTATGCCCGTCCCTCGACCTTAGAGCTGAAAAACCCGGAGCGACTCGCCTTCCCTCCTGGGGAGGGACAGTGCCGCCAGCCCTCGGCGCCAATGGGGTGTGTGGCCCAGATCCTGGGGCTGCGCCTTGCACCCCAGGGAAGCGCCCTGTCTCGGGCCTGCCTTGTCTCCAAGGAAGGAGTCTACTTCCCAAAGATGGCTGGAGGGCTCCGAGGGGCGCAGGTTACCCCTACCTCAAGCAGCCCCTGGGCACTCTGAGCCCAATGAAGCACCACGCACCAACTCCCCTTCCATTGGCTGCTGAAGAGGGCCCCAGGCATCCCTTCCTGGCCTGGTTTTGCAGACTTGTAGTGGCAATTCATCCTGACCCTGGGCGTGAAAAAGGGCCTTGAAAAACATCCCTGTCCCTGTCCTTGCTCTTCAGAATGGGACCCGGCAGCTTCCTCTGCGCGCAAAGCTGTGCCTCGGGTGAAAAGCTGCCTTAGGTTGTGTCTGGGTCCCAACTCCTTAATCCTGTATCCGTGAATGCTCAAAAGTTTCTGAAACACACAAAAATATGGTAAAGCTCCATCTTTTATCTTGCAGAAGTCCTTGGCTATAAAGTCAGACAGGGTGCAAATTGGGTTAGAAAGTAGAGAAGGACGGGTCAGAGGGGGCACAGAAGGGGAAACAAGGAAGGATGAGTAACAGTCACCTATAGGAAGGAGAGGAAATAGGATTCAAATGAGAAAGGTACCTTTCTATCAGTCACATAGAGCTTTAAACTTTTAGTAGTAGAAGGATCATAAAAATGCATATGGAGATACAGAGATAGATGGAATGGGAAGAAATGGGCATCTGTTGGGCATTGACAGCAAGTGATAAGAATAAAATATCTGTAGAAGGTTAAGGAAGGGCAGTTAGTAAAAATGAAAGGTAGAGAGTTAGAAAAGGGGCTGGCAACCAAACATAAATCAAAGACTCCGAAGATGAAGATGAAAGACCTGCCCTCCTGGTATTAGGGGAAATGGGGGAGGTGGGCCAGGGTAGATTGAAAAATGTAAAGGTGTAAAAAAGGAGACTAGAAGAAAAAGATTAAATTAAGAAACCACAGAATGTGATAGAAAAAGATGACAAAATATTTAATAGAGGACTGATATGATGAAAAAGACAAGAAAAATAAAAATATGCTTAGTAAGAGGACAAATATCTTTAAAAAAAATAGAAGGAACAAAACTAGAAAAGGGGAAACAAAAAAAACACACTTTTGTTTGAGTGGATTACTTTCCATGAGAAGTCATATGCCTCTTGGGGCTCCGAAATTCTCTTTTCTTCCTAATCTCTTGCAATGAATGATTTGGTGGTCAAGTCATTGCATTCACATCTCTGAAGAAGCTAAGCAAGTAACTTCCCTTTTAATGAAACTTTGCCCATACTGCTGAACCATTTACAAGGCTACCACTCTTTACAGATTATCTTAAAGGTTCATTGCTCAGTTTTCTGTTTCTTTTGACTTTAACACAGAAAATCATTAACACAGATTATCTTAAAGGTTCATTGCTCAGTTTTCTGTTTCTTTTGACTTTAACACAGAAAATCATTAACATCTCAAGATTTCCATTGCCCTTAAAACACTTCCTACAAAATGCTGCTCTAAGAAGTAACTCTTGATCCACTGTCATGTCCAGTTCTGAAATAACGGAAGGCTTCCATTCTAAACCAAAGATGGGCTTTGTACTATTAGCAATAAACAAACATATTCTTATTTCTTTATGTTTATTTGTTTAAGTGTTCACTGGTATCCCACTCAGTTGCTGGCGTGGAGTTAGACCTGACTCAGAGCTGACCCTCCAGCTGTAAATCACAGAGAAGACTGTAAATTCAGAGGCTGTAAATCACAGGGGAGAAGACTGCCCATTCCAACCACTTGCCTTTGAGTCAGCAGGAAAACTCATCCTTATCCGTTAGGCCACCAGACAGAGCTCCTGATTGGTATCAAGATTAGCTATAGTAGCTCCATCATTATACAATAGAATTGCCTTGGGAATATTTGTTTTATTGCTGTTGTTCTTATCTTCTAAGTCTAGGATCCCTGTCTGGACCAACAGAATCAGAACCTTTTAGATGGACTGGACCATGCATCTATACCTTTTTTAAGGTTTCAAATAATTATTATATATAGCCAGCATTGCTTACCTTTGTTTTTCAGTGTCCATTTAAAGAGAGCCTATGGGCATAATCTTGTTCAGTTTATAGCAAGATTTCAACTTCTGTCTAGATAATTCAGATAGACTTCCCTATGATCTTACTAAAACATTAAGATACTTTTTTCCTGTAGACTTTACATTCCACCACTGATCCAATAAGCTTGTTAATAGACTAAAAATGTATGACCACATGTATTCTTTTTTTTATTAATTTTAATGAAAGTTTACAGAGACTTAGGGTTTCCAGTCATTCATCATTGCACTTTTCTCCCTGCCCACCCCCTCCCCCAAATTCACTCTTCTCCTTAAATAGAAAAATAAAAATTCTTTCATGTATTCATATAGTATATGACCACAAATAGCCACAGTTTAGTCTGTTATTTCCTAAAGAAGGGAAAGAGAAGGGGGAAGGGCGAAGAAAAGAAACTTTAAGGTATCTGTCCACTTCTGTGATTTATTCTTTTTATTGGCTTTACACCCCTATTTGGCACATGGAAGGATCTATGTATAATGGAATATTTTCTGATAATTCAAAAATAAAAAAAATTGTAAGTATTCACAGTGAAGTATGGAATTCAAGACTATTTGGTCTTAGTATCTGCAAAGAATAAAATACTAAAAGGTCTAAGTTCAGAATTTGCCAAGCTAATGTCAAAGTTACTTTTACAAGAATGTTAGAGTTCAAAAAATTAAAAAGATCACCACCTTGTATACGTTTACTTTAAAATGTAAGTCATCAATAAAATTATGGTTAAAACATCTCTACAGCTACCTGAACCATCTCTTTTATTTTCTTCTTAATGTTTACACATGTAAATAAAATGCTTCTTTGCCCTTGTTCTGATTATTTTGAGTACAAAGAGTGTTCTTTGCATCAGCAACTATATCTCATGGGGCCAATATTGTAATTAATGAGATTTGAAACACATATTCTGAGCCAAATTTGTGCTCCCAGATGCAGAATTGAAGATCATTGTCTTATTTGTTTTGATTTTTCATAGAGAAAAGAGATACCAGAACTAACTCAAAGGCACACAACAATAACAGTGTGAAAACACACAGTATCATTTTGGAGGATATAGATATAGATATAGATATAGATAGATATAGATATAAAATCTTAGAAATGAGATTAATTCATTTGGAGAGACTGGGATAGCTTGCCACCACAACAGAGCATTCTGAGTGTGAGTGTGAGTGTGAGTGTGAGTGTGAGTGTGTGTGTGTGTGTGTGTGTGTGTGTATACACATGGACATATAGCTTCTTTCAGATAGTGAACAAGACAGTTCCTCAATCATTCAATCATTCGGTCTTCTCTCCTTCTTCTGTTCTGTTTGGGCACGTATGCACCGTTTTCTCTTTCTGGAACCTGCATCTTATTCTTGGAAGTCTTTATGATTTTAAAGCAGGCAGTTCATTATACCATATACTGCTCAAGCTCTAGATTGACTATATATTTCTTTGATCCTCATTTTTTCCTCTAAAACATTAAGGTTAATAATGTCTACATTGTTACAGTACTAAAGCCTTAGAAAAGCTTTCCCTGTGTTATATAGAACAAAGAGACTACATCTTCATATTTAAATAGAAGCTAATCATGACTTTAATTATTTATATCACGTAGAACACTTCCCATGTTAACTTAACAAAAATAGCACATTTAGAATAGAAATATTTATTTGGAAAAGTAAAAATAAACTCTTCAGACATTAAAATGAAGTTTTGTTTTGTTTATAAGAAATTTTAAAAGGACAAAGCTGTTCTATTATTGTTTCCTCAAACTAATTAGATCAGAGAAATAACATCTCTTTAATTATACTGGTATCACTTTTTCTTTCAAAACATTTAGCAAGTAGTCATTTAGTAATACTCAGGTAGCTAGATTTTCCTCAGCCAGCTTTTTAAAGGAGGTAAACTGAGCCTTAGAAAGATTTGTTAGCATGGCCTGATCCCTAAAGCAAATAGAAGTAGTTTCAGGAGAAGTACTCTCTGTTCCTGGCTTGTAGTCCTGTTCCCAGCCCAGGAGGCCGCACCTCTTTCTCTCAGAAGTGACTATTCCACAGAGGAATGTGAGCAAGCTCTGAGATGTTTGTCACTCAAACTACCTTAGCAAACTTCATTTAACCAGAACAGGCCAGTTTGCTCAGATTCACAAACTGCTCAAAATCTGTACCAAATTCTGTACCAAAGTAATGGAATAGTTAATCGTGTCAGCGCTACTATATGCAACACAGTCACTTATACCAGAATAATAAATGAAATGGGCCTCAGATTAACATTATTTGACACACCATTGTTGATTTAGCATCAGTTAATCTGAGGCAATGTCTAGTTACTTAACCCATTGCCCTGGATCTTTTAAAATCCCAATTTACATATTCATAAACATTTACCAGTGGGTTAGAAAAGTGTTTAGAGCCAGCCAATTCCAAAATGTTCCATCTTTACAGTGCCTAGTCTTTCTCAGCAAGCAGGAAGAATGTGAAGTTTAGTAACTGGTGATAAAGTAAAATAATCCTGATACAAAACATTGTACTGAAAATAAAGTAAAATTTAAAACCAGAGTAATCACGTATGGAAAAGTCACATGCTTGAACACATTTTGCAAAGCAAATTCCAAGTGTGGCCATGTTCAGTAGCTGGATTTTTATCATTAAATATTGAATTTCTTTGGAAGTGTTACAAAGTGTTCTTTATTCAAAATATTGCTATATTTTTTAAAATGCATTCCTAGACTCTCACAATAGTTTTTCACCTAGTGAGGCTAATCTGATCTGATGTCTTTCACACTTGGAGCTGACAAATCCTCAGACTCAAGTGAGACTTGCAATAGTCTAAGCAGTGTCATTTCCTTCCATAGGGAATGAAAATATTATTACTGTTAAGTGCTGTCTAGTCACCTCCGATTCATAGTGATCCTATGTAAAAAGTATGAAACCCTACCCAATCTTGTGCCGTCATCACAAACACTAGTGTAATTAAGCACACTGTTGTAGTCATTATGTCCGTCCAACTTGTTGAAGGTCTTCCTCTCCAACCGTGATGTCTTCTTCCAAGAACAGGCTCTTTTTGACAACACACCCAAAATGTGTGAGAAAATGCTTCACCATCTTAACCTCTAAGGAGCACTCAGGTTGGCTTTCCTTCAAAACAAATTTGATTGTTATTTTGGAAGTCAATTTTCCTCACCTGCACTACAATTCAGAGGTTTAGATCATTCGATCATTCTTTGGTCTGTTTTACTCAACTCTAACCTATTGACATCGTTGATTTGATGGCTCCTAAAATAACAACAACTTTTGCTTTCCATCAATTTCCATCAGAGCTGAATCCTCCTAACCAAATGTGGCAGGATTCCTTTGTGGGAGAAAGAGTGTATCACCTGCATCTTGGAAGAAAGGTTTGTTGATATGATTTTGATAAATCACAATCCTGAAACCCTGTAGAGAAGTTTAATTCTACACACTTGGGGTCATCATGAATCATAATTGATTGAATGGTAACTAACAACAACATAAATCATCAAATGAGGTGAAGAAGAAAGATGATAAATTATATTATTATCATGTTTTATCATTAAATAATTTAAGAACCCAAAGACAAGTTTCAAATGCACCAGCTACTCTGGGAGGAATACAGGAAATCTCTCAGGTGATTTGATGCCTCTAAAAACCCACTGAAGGGTCAGTTATGAGTTAATTCCAACTTAACAGTATACAACAACAACATATATATAATCTAAGACAAGCGGAAAATACAGCCATTGTAAATCATAACCTGTAAAAGTATACAGATCTTATCAATGACATATAGGTTTGTCAAGAATTTAGAGAATATTTTCTTTTTTGTTCTCAGAAAAAGTTTTTTAAACCAATTATGCTACATCCTATTATTGTGTACGGAAGTTCCTGGTCTAAAGTAGTAGGTCCTGCCTGCCAGCATCATCAAGCACCAATAACTACCTGATGTATGTGTGGTCACATTCCTCATCAGATACATCATTTTACAGTTGGCCTACTGATAAGGAGATGTGTTGCCAACCTGAAGCTACACAGTTTGAAGCCAGCATTTGCTTTGTGAGAGAAAAATGAGCAATCTCCTGTCCAATTGACTGCCTCTGAAAACCCACTGAAGGGTCAGCTATGCGTCAATTCCAACATAACAGTAACATATCACTAAGAAGACAAAGGTGCACTTGACTCAGGCCATGGAATTTCCCATTACTGTTATGTATCTGAGAGCTGGGCAATAAAAGAGGATGAGGATTACAGAAGAAGAATTGATGTCTTTGAGTGATCCTATGGATTACCAAAAGAACAAACAAATATGTCTTGGGGGAAATGCAGTCTGAGTGCCCGTTGAAGTCAAGGATGACAAATGTCTTGCCCTCACATCCACTGGGCGTGTTGCTTGGAGAGGCTATTCCTTGGAAAGGGCCATCAGACCTGGAAGATGAAGGGTCAACAAAAGACAGGAAGATGCTCAGCAAGATTGACACAGTGACTGCGAGAGTGGGCTTAAGTGCGTTGGAGACAGTGAGACAGGGTTTAGATCTACTGTTCATAGGATTGCTATAGCTCATACTTCACTCAACAACACCTAACAATAAGTTTGCAAACTTCTCATATACTGTTGTCATCCTTGAGGCAGAGTGTTATGGATAGAATTAAACATCACCAAAACATGTGGTGGTGATGGTGCTGGTAATGGTGTTATGTACTGTTGTATCAGAACTGATCCACCGCTGGCCCTCCAGTGGGTTTTCAGAGGCAGTAAATTGTAGAATGGAATCTTGATCGTGCAACAGAAAGGTTGACAGTTCACACCCACCGGTAGCTCTGATAAAGAAAGACCTGCTGCTCGGTTCAAAGAAAGATAAAAAGAAGATTTGATAGGACCATTCTGCACTGTCACAAGGGGTCCATAAGAGCTAAAAATAAACTCAAAGTTACTTAATAACAATGGCATACTAGTATATGTATTCTCATTCGGAAATTAGAGTTTCTTTGTTATATCAAGGAGGCCATCTTTGTTGTTGTTATGTGCCATTGAGTCGCTTGCAACGCATAGCGACCTTATGTACAATAGTCCTGAAACTTGCTCTATCCTGTGCCAACTTTACTGTCTCTGACACATCTACTCTCATTACCTCAGTCATTGAATCAATCCATCTCATCAATGGTCTCCTCTTTCTCTGTCTCTCCACCCTTCCAAGTATGATGTTCCTCTCCCAGGACTGGCCCTTCCTTGCAACATGCCCAAAGTATGTCAGACAAAGCTTCAGACTCCTTACCTCCAAGAAGCAGCCTGGTTTCCTCCTCTCTAGGATGAACCTGTTTGTTCTCCTGGCTGTCCATAGTACATTCAACACTCTTCTCCAGCACCACAGCCCAAAGGTATCAGTTCTCTTTACATCATCCCTAGTCATTGTCCAACTCTCTGACTCATAACACGCAATTGCAAAGACTATGGCCTGAATCAGGCACACCTTAGTATCTACATTGATGTTATTGATCTTCAGTGTTCTGGAGAGGTCCCTGACAACCGATTTTCCCAGTACAATTCATTTTTTTTCATTTCCTGGCTGCTGGTACCAAGAGTGTTGATTGTGGAGCCAAGCAAACTAAGGCTCTTAACAATCTCAATCTTTTTACCATCTATCATGATGCTGCCAATTGACCCAGTGGTGAGAATCTTTCTTGATATTGAACTTCAATTCATATTGAAGGTTGCAGTCCTTGACGTTCTGTAGCAAGCACTTCAGGTCCTCCTCGGTTTCAGTAAACAGGATTGTGTTATCTACATAACACAGATTGTTGAGTCTTCGTCCAATCCTGATGCCACATTCCTCCAGCCTCCTGGATGATTTGTTCTGCATGCAGATTGAAAATATAGGGAGACAGGATACATCCTGCTGTACACCCTTACTGATTTTGAACCATGCAGTATCTTCTTGCTCAGTTCTAATGTCTGCCTCCTGGTTCAAGTATAGGTTTCGCATAAGCATAATGTTCTGAGATTTCTATTCTTCTCAGAGTCAGCCAGTTTGTTGTGATCCACACAGTCAAACACCTCTGCATAGTCAACAGAACACTGATGGACATTCCTCTGGTACTCACTGCTTTCAGCCACTATCCATCTAACATCAGCTACAATATCCCTAGTATCACGGCCTCTTCTAAACCCATCCTATACATCTGGCAGTTCTCTGGTGATGCACTGCTCCAATCATTTTTGTGGATGATTTTCAGCAGAATGAGGCCATGTTGTTGTTGTTGTTATTGTTGTTGTTGTTGTTAACTGCCATCGAGTCGCAGGTGACTCATAGCAACCCTCAACGCTTGGGTGCCTTTCCTCCTTTCTCCAGGTTCATAGGGTTTCCAGAGGTAACCTATTACGGAAGTGGATGCCACTCTTCCTTCCAAGCTTGTTTTCATTGGGGAGCTCCACCCCACTCTCTGTCCACATTGGGTAACCAGCCATTAATGCATTTGACACATCAGTGTCACAGTGTTCAGCCTCACAGCAACTATAAGTGACCATGATATGGCAACTTGTACACCAGAGCTATATGACCTAGAGGAATGTCTGAACAAAAACAATGAAAGACTGGCCCAAGGGCCGTGGATTAACAGTCACCCACCTTTGGCTTGGTAGCATTGCTTTCTGTCCACTGGGCCAGCTGATCTCTCTCAATGAGGCCATGTTGTTGTTGTTTAATGCCGTCGAGTCGTTGACGACTCATAGCGACCCTATGAACGAACAGCCTGAGCACTGTTCATACATAGAGTTTCCGAAGGCAAGCCATTTTGGAAGTGGATGCCGCTCCTGCTTCCAGGCTTGATTTAGTCAGGAAGCTCCAGCCAACACTGTCCACCATGGGTGTCCATTACCACGATTGGCACATCACTGTCACAGGCTTCAGCATCACAGCAACCACGAGTTACCTCTGTACAGCAACACACAGACCAGTGCTATACCACCTAGAAGAATGTTTGACAGGAAGACAATTTGAATGAGGCCATAGGGGGTCTTAAATCAATCACTTTTGAGATATTAAAAATATAGATTAGGCACAGAGAAAGAAGAACAAACATAAGAGACAATACAAATTGAATGAGAATAGCAAAGACTAGAGAAGCCTAAATGAGATGAGGATCTCCCCTAAGAGACTACTTACCTCCAACTCTATCCTTATTCCTTAAAAAGAATCTTAACAAATATATATTTTTTTCAATGAAAGCTACTTAGGGCTAAAGTTGTTGCTTCCCTCTGGGATACAGACAGTTTTTGCCAAGAACTCTCACCATATTCTTCTTCAGTACTAAATTTGATAGTAATGTGTCCAGAAAGAAGAAATAAGAGAAGCATCAGGATGCTATGCCACAGCTTTGTAGACCTGGTCCTGTTATTAGATATCTGCAGAATGTCCCTCATTCCATATCTTCTTCTTGAATCTCATTTGAGTTTCTGGCTTTCTCTGCCAAAGTACTGCGGCTGTAGTTTTCAATTATTTTCAGTAAAAACTAACTTGTGTGTAATGTTGTTCTACAAAATTCTATCATGTGATTTCCAGTTTCATTTCTGTCACTAAGTTCACCAACCACCAGACCTTCCTTGTTTCCAACTTTTGCATTCTAATCAACAGTTATTATTAATGCATCTTGCTTTCGTGTTTAATCCATTTCAGACTTTAAAAGTCAATAAAAGGGCTTAGTTTCTTTATTTTTGCCTTTATTCATCAGTGTATCTTTTGAATAAGAGTTATATTAACCGATTCTCCATGTATGGCTACTATTACTGACAACATTGTATTTCGGGATAAATGTTGAAATATCCTTTTTTAATGATGAATGCAGCACCATTCATCTTCAATTTGTCCTTTCCTTCCTTGTCTGATTTAAAAGGCTGGCAATCTTTATGCATTCTAGTTCATTTTTGAGAACTTCTAATTTTCCTAGATTCATATTTTGTACATTCTGTATTACAATTATTAATAGATACTTAGAGTTGCTTCTCTTCATTTTGAGTCTTGGCAATCAACAAAAGAAGATCCCTTACTGGCTGAAAGTTTCACAAAATTAAGGTGGATTCCACTTCAAGGAGGCAGCTCTACTGCAGTATGGTAAATTGGCAGATGTGTGGAAGAATCTGTCTTGGAGGAAGTGTAATCAGGTGCTCCTTAGAGGCAAAGATAGAGCAAGCTTGTCTCATGCACCTTGAGCCTGTTGTCAGAAGATGCCAACGAAAAGAATTGCTGGGGAAAGTGGAGAGTCAGCAGAAGAGAGGAAGACTTCTTTTGATCTTCCTTAGATGGATTGACTGTCGTAATGGGCTTGAGCATGACAGAGATAGTGAGGATGTCACAAACAGAGTAAGGTTTTGATCTATTGCTCACAGAATTGCTATGAGTCTTACTTAGTCAACTCACTAACACTTAGCAATCATATTGCTTGATATTTTCCACTTCTGTTATGGAATGGACACATATATGACTCTCTTCTAGACTTCACAATTTCTGGACCTATGCTGGTGCTTCCAGCATTTCCATTCATTTGTTGGAACATGTCAGTTGATATTCTGTTAACTTCTGGAGTCTTCTTTTTCACCAGTGCCTCAGTGTATGTTAGACTTCTTCCTTCAACACCATGGGTTTGTGAACACATTATCATACCTCTGGAAATGGTTCTATGTTGATGAGTTCTTTTTGGTACAGAGAATCATAGATGGTTTCCATCATCTTATGATGCTTCCTTCATCATCCAGTCTTTTGCCCCTGGAATCCTATTATATTGCAATACAGTCAAATTCATAAAAGGATATGAAATGAGGGATATCATTGCTGATACCAGATGGACATTGGATGAAAATAGAGAAGACCAGAAAGGTGCTTATCTCTATTTTATTAATCATTAAAAGAGAAGCAACTGTGAGGATGATAAGGAATTATAATAACCTTTAAAACAGTGGCAATTCTTTGACAATTATATTCATATGGCACTTGTACATAAACCAAGAAACAGTAGTTTGAACAGAACAAGGGGATAGTGCATGATCTAAAATCAGAAAACATGGGTGTCTGAGTTTTATCCTTTCATCATACCTATTCAATCAGTGTTTTGAGTAAATAATCCTAGAGAGTGTACTACGTGAAGAAGAATTTAGCATAAGAATTGGAGGAAGACTCCTTAACAACCTGCAATCTGCTAATGACATAGCCTTGCTTGCTAAAATGAAAAGGACTTGAAACACTTGTTGAAGAAGATCAGAGACTACATCCTTCAGTATGGATTACAACTCAGTATAAAGAAAACAAAAATCCTCACACCATGACCAAAAATCAACATCAATAATAAATGAAGAAAAGAGTAAGATTGTCAGTAATTTCATTATATTTGGATCTACAGTCAACACACAAGAAAGCAGCAATTAAGAAATCAAAACACCTTACAATGGAAAAATCTGCTTCCAAAGATTTTTTTTTAAGGGTAAAGACCAAGGATGTCACTTTGAAGACTAAAGTGAGACTAACCCAGGCCATGGTATTTTTCCATTGATTGCTTCATATGCATCTGAAAGTTGGGCAATAAATAAAGAAGCTTGAGGAACAGAGGCCTTTGAATTGTGGTGGTGGTAAAGAATGCTTAGTAAACCATGGGTTGCCAAAAGAACAAACAAGTACGTCTTAGTGTAAGTACAGCCTTAAGGCAATGATGGTGAGACCCTTGTCTTACATACCTTAGGCATGTTATCAGGAGAATACCAGCCCTTGGAAAAAGACATCACACTTGGAAGCATAGAAAGTCAGTGAAGGAGAGGAAGATTTAATATGAGAAAGATCAATATACTTACTGCAACATTACGTTTAAGCACCAAGGGCACTGTGAATGAAGATGATAGAGAAATAGACAGGATTTTGTTCTGTTGTGCAAAGGAAGGGTCTCCAAGAGCCAAAACTGACTCAATGACATCTAACAACAACGTGCATCTATGTGATTTGTGGTTGGTAAAATCTCAATCTAAGATCTTGGTTTCAATTCACATTCTGTTTAAGAAAGTGGAGAGAAACAGGTGGCCAGTCTCCAAACCAGGAGATTGTAATTCTCTTTTGCTTTTTTCTCATGGATTATTGAAATCCACTCAATTTTCCTTCTCTTGCTGTTCTGGCTTCACTTCCTCCTTCTATTGTTATAGTTGTCTTTTTTCCTCTCATGACATTTCCTGTTGCTTTTCCAATACATGGGGCCCTATCCCACTAACTCAAAATCTTTTTGGTTTTAGGAGACAGCAATCTCATTCAAAATAGTTCCATCCCTAGGGCAACTGAAGAAAGATCCCAAAGATTAAAGGTCCATAAAGTTTTGCTTTATTGATTTTATATTAAAACTAAATAAAACATTGCCTACATAGGGGGGGAAAATACTCAATCTATTTGCCTTCTAGCCAGCCCCTGGACAAGACACACATCCATCAAATCAAACAATGAAATCAACTCTGGTTACTTAGCATAATAGAAATAAACTTGTAATATTCTATTAGTGAAGGATCAATGTCTCCTGTCTTGAAAAGAAACATCAGAGCTTGACATCAGCATCTATGTAGCAGCTAAAGACTGTTATTTTGTAGCAATGTTTGATTACATTAACACAAAGACAAATTTATTAAGTTTCAATAGTACATGATTTTCAATCTTTTAACTCCCACAATGACCACTGTTTTCAAGTCCTCAAGGTGATGGTTTTGTGTTTTGGTTTGTTGGTTTTGATTTTTTCTTTTTTTAATCTATGACTTTTATTTTATTTTTATTATTCTTTTTCAGTTCCGCAGGAGGATGGGCAGTCTCCTACCATACAATTAACTGCCTCTGAAAACCAGTCAAAGGGTCAGCTATGGATCTGTTTTGACTCTATGGTACACAACAACAATAACAATAATTTTTCAGCTTATTCACAAAATAATTTTTTAAAATATTTTTTTCAGTTGGAAAATTCCATTTATTATTAAGGGTAAAGTTAAAAATAAGAGGAATATCAAGGTTGGGGTAAGGCTGAGCAAAACTGGATAAATTATGTATACTGTATTGAAACAGATGAGGGAGCAAACAGTTTAAAAGCGATATATGATAAGGTATTATGGTTACACAAGAGTCCAGAATTAAGGTTGCATAGTGGAGTGTACTCGGGGCGGTGGGCGAGAGGGATTGCGGGGGGATTGTATACCAATGAAAGAATTTTTCTTTTACTTTTCCAAGAGAGGAGTGAACTGGGGAGGGGGGATGGGGGGGGCTGGGCAGGGAGAAAAGTGCAACAATGAATGAATGAAAATCCAAAATCTCTGTAAATGTCATTAAAATTAGTAAAATAAAATTTAAAAAATAAGAGGAATTATTGAATGGTTAATTGTTAAAATGTTTTACTAGCATAATGCTTGAAGAGGAAGCAATTTCAAAGTTCTGAGTGTGGCTAATGGCAAAGCCCCACAATTCCTACGAACCCTTCCTCTAACTTCCAGCCTCAGCACCTTTGCCCTGGCTGTTTCCTCTGTTCTGAATGCTCTTCCCTCTGCTTGTTGTGCAGGTGGCCTTTTTGAATTCACGTCTGCTGTAGTATCATTTCCACAGAGAGGTTTTCTCTTATTGTTGTTGTTGCTGTTAAGAGCCATCGAGTCGAGTACAACTCAGTCATCCTATGAACAGCAGATCTGACCTCTCTGCCATCCTCATCATCCTTGATACACTCGAGCCCATTGCTGCAATCACTATGTCAATCCATCCCATTCAAGGCCTTCTCTTCTTTGCTGACTTTGCAAGCATGATGGCCCTCTCCAAAGAATAGCTCTCCTAGCAACATGCTCAAAGTATGTTGAGTATGTGAGATGAAGCTTTATCATCTTTGTCTCTGAGGAGCACTCTGGTTGCACTTGTTCTAAGATACATTTTTTGTTCTTTTGGCAGTTCATGTGATGTCCGGTATTCTTCTCCAACACCACAGCTCAAGAGCATCATTTCCCTCCTGTTATTCTTGTTCATTGCCTAGCTGTCAGATGCTCAGCAAGTGATGGAAAAGGCCATGGCCTGGATCAGGTGCACCTTAATCTTCAAACTGACAACATTGCTCCTTAGTAATTTGCAGAGGGCCCTGACAGCAGATTTGCCCAATGCAGTATGTCTCCTGATCTTCTGATTGCTGGTATAAATGGTTGTTGATGGTGGATACATGTAAAAGAAAATCATCAATCTTTTCTCTATCCATCATGATGTTACTTATTGGTTTAGTGCTGGGGACTTTTGTCTTCTTAACACTGAGATGGAATCCATATTGAAGGTTTTGCAGTCTTAGATCTTCTGTAGCAAGAATTCCAAGTCCTCACTTTCACTAAGCAAGGTTGTATCATCCATATAACACTGGTTGTTGAAGAGTCTTCCTCCGAATTCCAATCCCACTTTCTTCTTTGGTCCAGCTTCTCGAATGATTTGCTCAGCATACAGATTGAATATGTACGGAGAAAGGAAACAACACTGAAGCACATTTTTCCTGATTTTAAGCCACGCAGTGTTTCCCTGTTCCTTTTGGGCAAGAGCTTTTTGGTGTAGACATAGATTTTGCATGAGCACAACTGAGTGTTCTGGAATTCCTATTCTTCTTAATGTTAGCCATAATTTACTGTGATCCACATAGTCAAATACCTGTATAGTTAAAAAAATGCAAATAGACATTCTTCTGGTATTCTCTGCTTTCATTTAGGACCTATCTGATATCAGCAATGACATTCTTGGTGCTCTGGCCTCTTCTAAACCCAGCTTGACCTACTGGCAGGTCTCTCTCAAAGTACTGCTCTAGCCTTTTTGAATAATCTTCAGCAGTATTTTGCTTGCACGTGTTATTAATGATATTGTTAGATAATTCCCACATTTCATTGGCACACTTTTCTTGGGAATTGGAACAAATATGGGTTTCTTCTAATCAGTTAGCCAAGTATCTATCTTCCAAATAACCTGGTGAAAACTGGTAAGCACATCGACAACTGTATGTGTTATTAGAAACATATTAATTAGCATTCCATAGATTCCTGGGGCCTTATTTTATTGGAATGGGGAATGACTGTATGTTGCTAATTACTTGTATCTTAGATGGGTATGCTTGCTTGTTTACAATTTGCTCTTATTAGTATAGCACTTGTCTGTGAGTTTGCTGTACTAAAGTAATTTGTGAATTGCTGTGATACTAAAAACTATGCCAGTGGTGTTTCAAATGCCAAAAGGGTCAGTCATGGTGGACAGCTTTCAGCAGAGGTCCCACATTAAGACAGACTAGGAAGCAGAATTGGATGTGCACTTCTAAAACACAGGCCTCTGAAAACCCTATGAACAATAGAGGAATATAGTGGCATCCACTTCTTAAACATGTTGCCTCTGGAAACTCAATGAACTTTGAGAAATGAAAGTTATTGAAATGCTTCAAGCCTTTTGTTCATAGGGTTTCTATGAGTCATGCTAGACTCAATGACAAGCAACAACAATACAACAATAGTATTAGAGATAGAACCCAGATTGGAAGTCATTAAAAATGAGGAGAAACTGTGGCAATCACCATTTAAAAATGGCAACACCAAACATGCAAAGTATGAACTCAGCAAAACTGGAAGTTGTAAAAATGAAATGGAGCACATGAAGGCTAACAGTCTGTTGTTGTTGTTGTTATGTGCCGTCGAGTCGCTTGCGACTCATAGCGACCCTATGTACAACAGCCCTAAACTCCGCTCTGTCCTGTGCCA
>NW_006399832.1:8440451-8484362 GCF_000299155.1 Elephantulus edwardii
TTTAACATTCTGCCAAAAGCATCCTTGATTATAGCAACTCGAGGTTTGAATTTGTTCTTCAGTTCCTTGAGCTTAAGATATGCTGAGTGAGTTCAGCCCTTTTGATTTTCTGACTCCAACTCCTTGCACATTTCATTATAATATTTTGCTTTGCTGACAGTCTAGGCTGAAATGGACTGGCACAGACCATTTCGAATCAGACAATCGTATGATCTATTATGCCAGAAATGAAAAACTGATGAATAATGGTGTTGCATTCAAAGTGGGGGGGAACCCCCAATAATTTCAAGCTCTATACTAAAGTAAAATGTTGTGATAGAAAGACTTGTTAATACAACTAAAAGTCAAACATATGCCCCAATAGCTAAAGCCAAAGAGAAGACTGAAGGTTTCTATCAACTTCAGCAGTCTGAAATTGATCAGACATGCAATCAAGATATATTAATAATTACAGGTGACTGGAATACTAAAGTTGGAAGCAGTGAGAAAGGCATCATAGTTGGAAAGTATGATCTTAGTGATAAAAATGAGCCTAGACAAGAAATGATTGAATTCTCTGCATTCAGTGATTTATTCATTGTAAATACAACACAAAAGGTGACACACACACACACACACACACACACACACACACAACAAAAGGAAACTTTACACGTGGACCTCACCTGATGGACAGGACAGAAGCCAGATTGACTACATCTGTGGAAGGAATCATTGGAGAAGTTCCATGCCAGCAGCTAAAACCAGACCAGGAGCTAATTGTAGGACAGACCATCAATTACTTATATGCAAGTTCTATTGGAAGCTGAATAAGATGAAACCAATCTCACAAGAACCAAAATATGACCTTGTATCTATCCCACCTAATCTTAAAATTTGTTTAAATAAGTTTGAGGCACTGAACACGATTGACATCAGACATATACATGAAGAGAGCAAACACTTCTTGCAGTGTTGAGAAATAAAATTGAGAAAATATTGAGAAATAAAAGACCAAATTGGATGACAGAAGAAACTCTAAAAAGTTATAATACAGTGTCAAGAAGACAAAACAAAGGGGAGAGAATACAGAAGCAAAAGAGATGAATAGGAGATTTCAAACTGCTTGAGAAGACAAGGAAAGTATTTTAACAGAATGTCCAAAGAACATGAGCTAGAGAATATAAAGGGAAGGACTCACTTAGCATTTCTCAAGCTGAAAGAACTGAAAAACTGGGGGGGGGGCGGGGGGAATCCATCAGTGCAATACTGAGAGACACTAGAGATAAGGCCCCAGGAATGATTGGAATTCTAATTTCTCTTCATCCTGTTGCTCTGTTTAACTTTTTTTCTTTTCTTTTTAGTACATACTATTGTGAGAAATGTTTATAGTCTGAATTACCCTCTTTACTTGCATACTTCCCTAGGATGATGATTATTGCGTGTCTCTCCACACTGGATATCTTGAGAGCTCCAGACTTGAAGTAGTATCAGGAACAGAGAAGCACTCAAGAAATATTTATAAGGGAAGCTCTGGTGGCCTAGTGGCAAGGAGCTGCAGCTGCAATCCCAGAGGCGCATGGTTCGAATCCACCAGACGCTCTGCCGGGGAAGGAGGGACAATCTCCTCCTGTACCAGTCAGATCTGATTTGACGGTACACTCACACAAAAATAATAAAATTAAAAAAAAGAAATATTTATTGAATGACTGACTCATTGACTGAATTGACTAGATAAGTAAGTAAATGAATAGACTGACTATAAAACTATCATTTACCTCCTGTCTGTCAGTTAACTGTAGTGTAATGGCTCCATGTTGCTGTAATGCTGGAGATGATGCCATCCGTAGTTCACATACCATTAGGGCCATCTATGCAGAACAACTTTCAACAGAGATTCCAGTCTAAGACTGATTGGGAGATTAACCAATAAAAGCTTATAGATCATAACACATGGGTGTGAATTCCAAAAAGCAGGAGGATAATGAGACCAGGTAGTGTTTTGCTCTATTGTGCAAGGGGTCACCATGAGTCAGTGCCTCACATGACAACAATTAACAACAAGAAAGACTATCATGCGTAAATGACCTCAGGTCCTAACTCTCTTAGATATTCACAACATACAGTCTTCCCAGACCACACCCTGCCCCTGCCTCCCGGGGCTCTTCACATTGTTAGCAACCACAGTGAGGAGCAGAGGGTTCAGCATATGTATAGTTCAGGTTTCCAGATTCTTATTTATTGCTCAAGAATTTAACCCAATTTAACAGATTCTAAGTGAATAGGGCTTGAGAAGGAGAAGTATTTCCTCCTCTTTTCTATTACCACAGATCTAACTTACTTGAAGTTCCAAGTGGGTTAATGTTGCTGACAATAAGAAAACAATAGGCATACAGTCAGCAGATTGTTTTCAGTAACAAGCTTTGTTCATGTCATTCTCTTGCTCAAAACCCTCAATGCTTCCTCACTGTTTAGAGTACAGTTTCCTCTCTACTCTGTTTTTTATCCTGTGGATCTAGTAGTGCCTATTATCTTCAGTACATATCAATTAGTTAAACACATCTATACTCCCTGCTCAAATATAAAGTCCTTGTAAATAGCTTATTCATTCATAGGCATTTACAAAATACACATCAAGTAAAATGTAGAGCCAGTTTACTTGGATCCACACTAACCACTCATGGTAGCAGCATTCAAGAAGTCAAAAGATGTGTTGCATTGGGAAAACCTGATGCTAAGGACCTTTCCAGCACACTGAAGGGAAAAGGATATATTAAAGACTAAGGTACACCTGATCCAACACAAGGTATTTTCAATTATTTTGTAGGTATCTGGAAGTTGGACAATGAAAAAGAAGGTGGTAAAAGAATCAATGCCTTTGAAATATGATGTTAGTGAGGAGCATTGTATATATAGTATAAATACAGAATAATATATGCCAGAAGAACAAGTAGGATGGACTCAAGGTCATATAAGAGGTTATTACGAAGAGAGGAAAAAGAAATGAGAAAAAAAATGTTTGAGGAGACACTTGAAAATTACACTAAATCCTGAGAATTCAGAACAACGAGAAGAGATGGAGAAGTAAAGGAGATAAACTGAAGATTTTCAAGGGCAGATGAAGAAGATAAAGCAAAGTATTAAAATGAAATGTGCAAATACCTAGAGTTGGGAGGGAAGGAAAGAATTCACTTAAAATTTCTCAAAATGAAAAAGAAAAAATATTTCTCAAATGAAAGAGCTGAAAACAAGTTCAAGCCTCAAATTGCAATACTGAAGGATGTTATTGGCAAAATATTTAATGATCCAGAAGCAATATAAGACGGAGGGAATACAGAGTCACTGTAACAAAAAAAATTGGTTGACATTGACATTTTTTAGGAAACACCATAAAAACAAGAACTAATGTAGATGGCACAGCCTTGTTTGCGGAAGCTGAAGAAGACCTGAAGTATTCTCTGCAGAAGATCAAGGACTATAGACTACAATATGGATTAAAGCTCAACATCAAGAAGACAAAGATTCTCCCCACTGGGCCAATTGGAAGCACCATGACAGATGGAGAAGAGATTGGAGTTGTTAACAATTTCAGTTTGCTCAGCTCCACAATCAACACTCTTTTAACACCATCAGTCTGGAAATCAAAAGACAAATTGCATTTGGAAAATCTGTTTTCAGGGACCTTTCCCAAGTACTGAAAAACAACGATGTCAGTCTAGAAACTAAGGCGAGCTTAATCCTGGTCATCACAAGTTCTTTCTATGCATCGGAGAGCTGGACAATGACTAGAGATGACAGAAGAAGAATTGATACCTTCGAATTGTGGTGCTGCAAAAGAGTTTTGAACATATCACAGATTGCCAAGAAAACAAATAGGTCTGTCTTAGAAAGAGTGAAACCAAGTTTCTCCATGGATGCTAGGATTTTGAAGCTCTGTCTCACATACTTTAGGCACATGACCAGGGGAGACTGGTCCTTGGAAAAGAACATCATGCTCAGAAGGGTGGAGGGACAGTGCAGGAAAGGAAAACCCCCAGTGAGACGGATTGATACAGTAACTGGGGCAATGGGGGTTGGTGTGTTGGAATTAGTGAGACTGGCTCAGGACAGGGCAGGGTTCAGAGCTGCTGTGAATAGGATCATAAGGGTCACAGGCGACTTGATGGCACATAAAAATCAGTGACAACAATGGTAAGGAAGGAAAATGTTCAAGCTGCACTGATATCATTGGCCAAAAATAAGGACTCTGGAATCAATGAGATATCATCAATTGACTTGTTTCAACAAAATAGATGCAGCCCTGAAAATGCCCACAAGTCTTTGCCAAGAAATTTGGAAGACAGCTGACCATGACCTGGCAACTTATTTGAAAGAGCCACATATGTTCCTATTCCTAAGAAAGATAATTCAACCCAAAAGAATCAAACAGTATAACTAATATCACGTACAAGTAGAATCCTGCTGAATGTTATCCGGAAAGAGTTATAACCGTAAGTAGTACATCAGCAGAGGACTGTCAAAAATTCAAGCAGGAAAGTGGAAGAATTTGAAGTGAAAAAAAAGTATTAGAATTTTGTAAATAAACTAGTATAATTTTTTAAAAAAATTCAAGCAGGATTTAGAAGAGGCCATGGCACCAGGGTATCACTACTGATGTCAGATAGATTCTGGATGAAATATGTTTTGACTGTGTGTTGTTGTTGTTGTTGTTATGTGCCGTCGAGTCGCTTGCGACTCATAGCGACCCCATGTACAACAGCCCTAAACCCTGCTCTATCCTGTGCCAATCGCATTGCCTCTGACACACCCATCCCGATCACCCCAGTCACTGAATCAATCCACCTCATAGAGGGTCTTCCCCTCCTGAGCTGTCCCTCTACTCTACCCAGCATGATGTGTCTCTCCTTGCAACATGTCCAAAGTATGTCAGACGAAGCCCCAGAATCTTTGCCTCCAAGGAGTAGCCTGGTTTAGCCCTCTCTAGGATGAATCTGTTTGTTTTCTTGGCAGTCCATGGTACATTCTATACTCTTCTCCAGCACCACAGCTTTCAAAGGCGTCAATTCTCCTTCTGTCCTCCCTAGTCATTGTCCAGCTCTCTGATGCATAACAAGTGATTGCAAAGATCATGGCCTGTATCAGGAGCACCGTTGTCTCCAAAGAGACAAAGGTTGCTCTTGAGTACTTTAGAGAGGTCCCTAACTGCAGACTTTCCAATCACAATACATTTTTTGATTTCCTGGCCACTGGTGCCAACAGTGTTGACTGTGGAGCTGAGCAAACTGAACAATCTCAGTCTCTTCGCCATCCATCCTGACTCTACCAATTGGTCCAGTGGTGAGAATCTTCGTCTTCTTGACATTGAGCCTCAGTCCATACTGACTGTGTGTAGCATGATAAATTATGGCTAACATTGAGAAGAATGGGAAATCCAGAACACTTACTTGTGTTCATGGAAAAACCTGTACATAGACAACAGAAGCTGTTACGCTGCATGAGTAAAAATGAAGAAAGATGTGTGCCAGGGCTATATCCTTTCTCCGTACCTATTCATCCTGTATGCTGAGCAAATGACTCAAGAAACTAGTTTCTATGAAGAAGAATGTAGGATGGGAATCAGAAGTAGAGTCATCAACAGCCTGCATTATACAAATTGTACATCCATCTTTGCTAAAAGTAAGGAAGTTTTCAAGTGCTTCCTGTAGAAGATCAAAGACTACATTCTTCAATATGGATTACATCTCAAAATCTAGGGGGGAAAATCCTCAGCACTGGACCTATAGGCAAAATCATGACAGATGAGAAAAAAATTGAAGTTGTCAATAATTTCGTCTTGCTTGTATCTATAATCAACACCTTTGGTAGCAGCAATAAGAAATCAAAAGACTTGCTGCATTGAGAAAACTTGCTGTCAAGGACATCTCCAGAGTGTAAAGGAGTAATGATGTCAGTTTAACGACTAAAGAAGACTTAATTCAAGTCAGCAAACAAAGCTGCTGAACGTGAGGAGGACTTGAGACAATTGTTGCAGAATATAGATAGCATCTCAACATCAAGGAAAAAAAAAGATTCTAACCACTGGAGGAATAGGCAACATCACCATAGACAGAAAAAAGACTGAAACTGTTAACTGTCTTCTTACTAGAATCCACAATCAACAATCTTGGTACCAGCAGTGAAGAAATTAGGAGATGTATTGCAGTGGGAAATTTGCAGCCAGGGACCTCTCCAAATTACTGAGGAACAATGATGTCAGTTTGAGGACTAAGGTTTGCCTGATTCAAGCCATGGTCTTTCTGATCACTTGCTATGCTTCTGAGAACTGGATAATAAATAAGGATGACATAAGATTTGATGTTTTTGAACTATGATGTTAGGAAAGAGTACAGAATATCCCATGGACTGCCAAAAAAGAACAAACAAATATGTCTTGAAGAAGAAAGTGCAGAGTGTTCCTTGGAGGCAAAGATGATAAGCCTTCATCTCACCTATTTTGGGCATAATGTTAAGAGAGGCTATTCCTTGCAGAAGGACATCATGCTTGGAAAGGTAGAGGGTTGCCATAAGCGAGGAAGACCTTCCACCAGGTGCATTGCTACAGTGACTGCTGCAACAGGCTCTAGTGTGTCAGGAAGTGTGAAGATCTGTTGTTCATAGGATAACTATGGGATGTACTTGACTCAACAGCACCTAACAACAATTCAAGTCATGGTCTTTTCAGTTTCTTGTTATCTAAAAGTTGGAAAATGACTAAAGATCACAGAGGAAAAATCAGTGCCTCTGAGTTGTGGTGTTGAAGAAAACTACTGAATTTCCCATGGATTGCCAAAAGAATAAGGAACTATGTTATTGAGAAGGTACAGCCAGATGCTTCTTGGAGGCAAAGATGATGAAGCTTTGTCTCATATATTTTGGGCGGGTTATTAGAAAGGACCAGTCCTTGGAAAAGAACATTATGCTTGTAAAGATGGAAGGTTCTATGAAATAGAGAAAAAAACCTCAACAAGATAGATTGATACAATGACTGTAGCAACAGACACAAGTATATCAGAGATGATGAGGATGGTACAGGATATGGCAGGGTTCAGACCCATTTACCTAGGGTGGCTATGACCCATAGTTGACCAACGGCGCTTAACAACAGCAAAAAGAACAAACAAAATCTGTTTGAGATGGAGAACAGATAAGGCGCTCTTTGTTTGGGGGTGGGCTTTATTTATATATATATATATATTTTTTGCTTGTTTTTCCATTAGTGATTTTAATGAATGTTCAAGAAAAGATGACTTTTCATTCATTTAGAGGCAAGAAATTCATCCCATATACTCTGGGTATGTCTTCAAGAAGGGCCAGTTCATGGAACAAGACATAACGCTGGAAAAGGTAAAGGCTCAACACAGGAGAGCATGATCCTGGGGGAGATGAATAGACACTGCGATTGTGTGGACTCAAGCCTGGCAGTGATGGAAAGGATGGCTCAGGAGAGGGCAAAGCCTGATCTGTTTTTCACAAGGTCATTATGAGCTGTAGCTGACTCACTACTAACGGCTTGCTTTGATCTAACAAACACAACATGCGTTGGGCTTGAATTGGGGTATACATTCTTGAGGAAAATATTTTCCTGTTCTGTTATTGCTTGTATGTGCTGCCCAGTGGAAAGCAATATGTGGCTTAAACGTCAATGGGTTTTCAGAGACAATAAATCACATAGGAGGAGACTGCTCATCTTTCTTCCATGCAACAGCGGGTGCATTCAAATCATATGTCTTCGGGTTGACAGCACAACTCTTTACCCACAGTGCAACTCCTTACTTAATGGAGCCCCACCATTCCTGCCTCAGTTTGTGTCTTGACCTTGGGAGATGATTACTAATGTTTGCTTAATTTTCTGTTAGTCCTTGTATAGAATTCTGTTAACTTGGGTTTTAAGCCCCTTATCCATCAATACGATCTCGGATAAGTCACTAAACCACTTCATGTCTTAGTCACTAACGACATTAATGAAGTCATTAGCAATGTAGGGTTGTGGTAAGATTTAAAGGAGAAGACTTACCTATATTAGCACATCAAGCTCTTGTTGTTATGAGTCAAAAGCAACTCATAATCTACCCCCCCCCCCACCTAGTGGGTTCTCAGTGACAGTAAAGCACATGAGAGGAAATTGCCCATTTTTTCTGGACTGAGCAGTTGGTGGATTTGAACTACGAGCCTTTGTTTTGGCCGTGGAATTCCTTGTTATTAAACCACCACCGTAAATGTCTATGAATATAAAACTCCTGGGTAGAGCTGGTCTATGCATTTTAGAGCTTTTCAAAAACTCAAGATATTGCCATCTAGTTGGAATCTACTCACAGCTGGCCCTCCAGAGGGATTTTAAAGGCTTTAGATCACGTGGGAGAAAATTGGCCACCTTTCTCCATGAAGCAACTAGTGGATTCCTGCTGAAAGCCTTTGAGTCGATGGTGCAACTTCCTATGCACTGGCCACCAGAACTCTCTTTCAAAGCCTATGTGTTGTGTACCATTGTGTTGAACTGGAAGGAACTCATAGCTGACCCTCCACTGGGTTATCAAAAGAAGTAAGTAAATCACATGAGAAGAAATCGCTCATCTTTCTCCCATGGAGCAGTTGGTGGATTTGAACTGTGTGTCTTTGGGTTGGCCACCAGAGCTCCCAGAGTTGTTGTTATTTGCTGTCAAGTCAACTGCAATTCATAGCGACTCTACGAACAATAGCTCTGAACCTGGCCCTATCTTGAGCCAATCTTTCTGTCTCTGCATCTGCCCCCATTGCCATGATCACAGTGTTAATCCATCTCACCCAGGATCTTCCTCTTCTGCACTGACCCTCCACATTTCCAAGCACGATGTCCTTCTTCAAGAACTGGTGATTCCTGGCAACATATCCAAAGTATATCAGATGGAGCTTCACAATCCTTGCCTCCACGGAGCAACCTGATTTCATCCTCTCCAGGACAGTCCTGTCTGTTCGCCTGGCATTTCATGGTGTGCTCAATACATTTCTCCAGTGTCACAACTCAAAGGCATGGATTCTTCTCTCTCATCTTTAGTAATTGCCCAGCTCTCCAATGTATAGAAAGCAATTGAGAGGACCACGTGAAAGTTTCTGTAGTGTTCCTGAATTCCAATGAAGAAATCCTTTCTTTAATTGCTAAAACATTAGTGTGGTTTTTTTTAATTGAATCAGCTGTAGTGAAAAAGGGAAAAAATAGTCACCCACCTCCTCCTCATAAGCCTACATAAACTTCAAGACAGTCGTAAATTAATTCTCTTCTCCAAAATGAACAATCAGAATATTTATCTGCATAGCTAATATCACGGACGGTGTAGGCAAACAGACAAAGTCACTCTCCTGTGAATACTATTAGCTTGTAGTTCGCAGTTTAGGTAACTTCTCCAGAGCTAAATAAAAACATCCTTAGAGATTTCTACTGGTAAATCAACACTTAAATGTTTTACTGAGCCAGTCCTGGTAATCAGAATACTTTATTCATTTATTGGCAGTGGAATGGCTATATTTAAAACAATGGAAAAATGTACTCAACAAACATTCATTGAGCATGTATGCAGTATGCGATATTGAGAAACATAGCATTTTTACCAAGCAGTGGAGGGGATGCAAAAATATGTATATATTACACAGAGTGGTCACCTACTATAAAGGAGAACAGATAAGAGTACAAAACTTTATGCACCTGTCTGGCAGTTAAAATCCACTAGCTGTTCAACAAGAGAAAGATTGGTAATCTCCTTTCTTGCAATTTAAAACCCAGTGGAGAATCAACTATGAATCACTTTAAGTGAAATCATTTCATATACACTGTGCTAAGAAATCAAAAGACAAATTACTCCTTGGACTATGCTTCTAAGTTTGATCCCAGTATGGTTTGGGGCTTTACTCCCAGGTCTCTGATCCACCTTGAATTAATTTTTGTGTATGGTGTGATATATGGATCCTATTTCAGTTTTTTACAGATGGAAGTCCAGTTTTTCAGAACCATTTGTTGAAGAGGTTATCATTTCCCCATTTGATAGCTTTGATTTCCCTGTCAAATATTAGTTGACCATAGATAGCTGGGTCTATTTCTGGATTCTCAATTCTGTTCCATTGGTCTATGTGCCTTTCACTGTACCAGAACCATGCTATCTTGGTTACTACTGCTGTGTAGTAGGTTTTGAGGTCAATGCCTCCAACTTCATTTTTGTTTCTCAGAAGTGTTTTGCTTATTCAGCTCTCTTGTCTCTCCAAATAAAGACATTGCCAAATACAACCAAATATGCACAATCTAAAGAGGATAAAATTGATGCATGAGACTTTCTAAAGATTAAATCCCTGTGTGCAACAAAACTCTTTAAAAATTATTATTCATTTTAATGAAAATTTACAGAGACTCTGGATTTCCATTAATTCATTGCTGCACTTTTCTCCCTGCCCACCCAACCACCCCCAGTACACTCTTGTCTTTGAAAAGTAAAAGAAGAATTCTTTCATTATTTTACAATCCATTCCCCCAGGTCCATTCTACTACGCAGCCTTCATTCTGGACTCCTGTCATGGCAAAAATACCTAATCACATATCCCTTTTAAACAGTTTTCTCCCTCATATGTTTCAATGCAGTGTACACATTATTTATTCCATCTTTCTCAGTGTCCCCCCACCCCGATGTCGGTCCTCTTTTACAACAGTGGAACTATGCAGTATTTATCCTTTTGTGGCTGAGATATTTCACTAAGCATAATGTCCTCCAGGGTCATCTGTTTTTAATAATATTGCATGAGTTCTTTGGGTTTTTAAATTAATTTTAATGAACATTTACAGAGATTTTGGATTTCCACTCATTCACTGTTGCATTTTTCTCCCTGCCTGATCCCTCCCTCCCAGTTTGCTCTTCTCTTTGAAAAGTAAAATTCCTTCATTTATATGCAATGCCCATCCCCCCACCCCACCCCAGTACACTCCACTATGCAACTTTCATTCTGGACTCTTGTCATAATGATAATATCCAATCATATATCTCTATTAAACTGTACTCTCCCTCATTTGTTTCAATGCAGTATACATAATTTACCCGATTTTTTTCTCAGTCTCACCCAAACCCTGATGTCAGTCCCATTCTACAACAGTGGCACTATGCAGTGTTTGTCCTTTTGTGACTGAGATATTTCACTCAGTATAATGTCCTCCAGGGTCATCCATTTTGAATAATATTGCATGACTTCCTTGTTTTTCAATGCAGCGTAGTATTCCATTGTGTGAATATACCAGAGCTTCTCTATCAATTCTTTTTTTGATGGGCACTTAGGCTGTTTCCAACTCTTTGCTATTGTGAACAAAGCCACAATAAACATAGGTGTGTATATATCTGCCTAGGAGACAGTTATGGTTTCTTTAGAGTGTATTCGCAGTAGAGGAATTGCTGGGTCAAATGGTATTTCAATTTGCAACTTTTTAAGAAAGCACCATACAGCCTTCCATAGTGGTTGCACCATTTTATACTCCCACCAACAGTGAATAAGGGTTCCAGTTTCTCCTCAACCTTGTCAGCATTTGTTGCTGGCTGCTCTGTTAAATTTTGCTATTTTTACTGGGGTGAGATGATATCTCATAATTGTTTTGATTTGCCATCTCTCTAAGAGCTAGGGATTTTGAGCATTTCTTCATATATTTGTTGGCCATCTGAATGTCTTCTTTTGTGAAGTGTCTGTTCATATCCTGTGACAATTTTTCAATTGGGATATATATATTTATCTTGTGGTGCTCAAGTATTTTATAAATTCTAGATATAAGTCCCTTATCTGACATGTCATTATCAAATATTCTTTCCCAATCTGTGGATTTCCTTTTTACTCTGCTGGAGAAGATTTTAGATATGCAAAGGGATTTGATTCTTAGAAGTCCCATTCATCTATTTTATCCTCTCCTGGTTGTAGATTTTTCAGGATGCTTGGAAGACTGTTTATGTTTTGGATTAAGACTTCTAGAGTTCTTCCAAGCTTTTCTTTTATGAAATGTATAGTCCTTGGTTTTAGTCTTAGGTCCTAGGTCCATGATCCATTTTGAGTTGGTTTTTCTGTACGTAGTGAGGTATGGAACTTGCTTAGGTTTTCTACAGGAAGTTTTCCAATTTTGCCAGCACCATTTGTTAAAAAAGTTGTAATTTCCCCACTTAACTGATTTCATTTCTTTGTCAAAAATCAATTGACCATCTGTAGATGGATTCCTTGTTTTTCAATGAGCCGTAGTATTCCATTGTGTGAATATATCACAACTTCTCTAGGCACTTAGTTTGTTTTCAACTCCTTGCTATTGTGAACAAAGTCGTGATAAACATGAGTGTGCATACATCTTCTTGGGTGACAGTTATGGTCTCTTTGGGGTATAATCCGAGTAGTGGAATTACTGGGTCAAATGGTATCTCTATGTGCAACTTTTTGATAAAGCGCCACACTGCCTTCCACAGTGGTTGCACCATTTTATGCTTCCACCAACAGTGAATAAGGATTCCAGATTCCCCACAACCTCACCAACATTTGTTGCTTGCTGTTCTGTTAAATTTTGCTATTATTACTGGGGTGAGATGATATCTCATAGTTGTTTTGATTTGCATCTCTCTTAGAGCTAGGATAAAAAGGGAAGCTTCAGACTGGAAAAGTATTTGGTAATGACATGTCAGGTAAGGAAGTTATATCTAGAATTTATAAAATACTTGAGCACCACACAAGATAAAGGTAAACAATCCAATTGAAAAATGGGCACAGGATATGAACAATCACTTCACCAAAGAAGACATTCAGATGGCAAACAAACACATGAGGAAAACCTTTTTCCAGCAGGGTGAAAAGAAAACCTACAGACTGGGAACAAACATTTGGTAATACCATCTCAGAAAAGAGACTTATAACAAATGTTTACAGAATACTCCTGGGCCTCCACAAGAAAAAGACTGATAACCCAATTACAAAATGGGCAAAAGACATGGAAAGAATTTTTACAGAGGAAGATGTTTGAATGGCCAACAGACACATGAAGAAATATTCCAAATCACTGGCAATAAGAAAGATGCAAATAAAAACCACAGTTAAGTACCATGTCACTCCAGTAACAGTGGCAAAGTTTAACAGGGCAGCAAGTAATAAATGTTGGAGAGGATGTGGCAAGAAAGAAACTCTTAAAAGGAACTCTTGTAAAATGGTACAATCATCTGGAAGGCAATTTGGCACTTCCTAAAAAAGTTGAACATAGAAATTCCATATGACCCGGATATTCCAATACTTGGAACATACCTTGAGAAAATGAGAACTGAGGCACAAATTGAGTTTTGTACACCAATGTTCATAGCAGCATTATTCACCATCATAAGAACATGGAAACAGCCAAAATGTCCATCCACAAACAAACTGATTGTGAAATTAAAGTACATTCACACAATGGAATACTATGCAGCATTCAGGAGTAATGATTTTATAAATTATTACCTAGCTTGGAAGGGACTGAGTGCATTATGCTGAGTGAACTAACTCAGTCCCAAAGGATAGGTATTGTATAAAACCATTATTGTAAAATGAGTATAAAGATCAAAGAGTGTGGGAGGGGATAGAAGCAGAGGGGTGAAGATGTCAGGGGCAGAGACATTAATCATGGGGTTGTACAATTTGTTGGATAGGGGGTGAGGGAAATTGAAAGAATTTTTTCTTGAAAACAACGTATTAGAATTTTGTAAATTAGTAGTTTTTTGTTTTGGGGTTTTTTAAAAGACATACTATATTGGGAAAATCAGTTGTCAGGGACCATTCTGGAGTACTGAAAAGCAGCTATGTTAGCCTAGAGACTAAGGTGTTCCTAACCCAGGCCATGGTCTTTGTAACTATTTACTATATATCAGAGAGCTGGATGACAGAAGAATCAATGTCTTCAAGTTGTGGTGCTGGAGAAGAGTTTTAAACATACGATGGATAGCCAAGAAAACAAATAGGTCTGACTTGGAGAGGATGAAACCAAGTTTCACCATCATTCTCAGAATGGTGGATGAAAAGGACTAATACAGTGACTGGGACAGTGGATGCTGGTGTGTTGGAATTAGTGAGACTGGCTCAGGACAGGGCAGGGTTCAAAGCTGCTGTACAAAAGGTCATTATGGATCGCGGGTGACGCAATGGCAAAGAAGAAGAAGAAGAAGAAGAAGAAGACGAAGAAGAAGAAGAAGGAGAAGAAGATTTTTAAAAAAAAATATTTTTGTTGCGTTTTATATAATAATTCTTTTATGTTTCATCCATGTGTTGTTGTTGTTATTGTTATGTGCCGTCGAGTCATTTGTGATTCATAGCGACCCTAAGTACAACAGCCCTAAACTCTATTCTGACCTGTGCCAACCTCATCGTCTTCGACACACTCATCCCAATTGCCCCAGTCACCGAATCAATCCACCTCAAAGAGGGTCTTCCCCTCCTGCACCTGTGCTCCACCCTCCCAAGCATGGTGTCCTTCTCCAAGGACTGGTCTCTCCTTACAACATGACCAAAGTATATCAGACAAACCCTCAGAATCCTTGCCTCCAAGGAGCAGCCCAGTTTTACCCTCTCCAGGATGTATCTGTAGGTTTTCTTAGCAGTCCATGGTACCCTCAATACTCTTCTCCAACACCAAAGCTCAAAGGCATCAATTCTCCTTCTACCCTCCCTAGTCATTGTCCAACTCTCTGATGCTTAAAAAGTGATTGCAAAGACCATGGCCTGTATAAGACACACCTTAGTCTCCAGAGAGACACTGTTGCTCTTCAGTACTTTGGAGAGGTCCCTAACAACAGACTTTCCCATCGCAATATGTCTTTAAATTTCCTGGCTGCTGGTGTGAAGAGTGTTGACTGTGGAGCCAAGCAGACTAAAGCTGTGCACAACCTCAATCTCTTCACCATCCATCCTGATGCTGCCAATTGGTCCAGTGGTGAGAATGTTTGTCTTCTTCACATTGACCCTCAACCCATATTGAAGGCTGAAGCCTTAACCCTCTGTAGCAAGCGCTTCAGGTCCTCCTCAGTTTCAGCAAGCAGGGTTGTGTCTTCTGCATAACGCAGATTGTTGATAGATCTTCTACCAATCTTGACCCCACATTTCTCCTCATAGAGCCCAGCCTCCCGGATGATCTGTTCTGCATACAGGTGGAAAAGGTATGGAGACAGGACACATCGCTGGCACACGCCCTTCCCAATTTTGAACCATGCAGCGTTTCCTTGTTCTGTTCAGACGACTGCCTCTTGGTCCAAGGATAGGTTTCACATTAGCACGATCAAGTGTTCTGGGATTCCCACTCTTCTCAGAGCCAGCCACAGTTTGTTATGATCCACACAGTCAAATGCCTTTGCATAGTCAATGAAACACAGATATACATTCCTCTGGTATTCCCTGCTTTCAGCCAAGATCCATCTAACATTAGCTACAATATCCTTAGTATCACAACCCCTTCTAAACCCAGCCTGGACTTCTGGCAGTTCTCTGCTGATGAGCTGTTCTAGTCGTTTTTGGACAATCTTCAGCAGAATCTTGCTTGCATGTGAAATCAGTTCTATAGTTCTATAGTTTCCACACTCTGTTTGGTCACCCTTCTTTGGAATGAGAACAAATATAGATTGTGTTTTATACAATCCTTCATTTGCATTGTTTCATACAATCATTCATATATGTTGCTGTTGTTGTATGTGCCATCGAGTCGCTTGCAATTCATAGCAACCCTATGCACAACAGCCCTAAACTCTGCTGTGTCCTGTGCCAATTGCACTATCTCCGATATACCCATCCTGATTACCCCAGTCACTGAGTCAGTCAACCTCATAGAGGGCCTTCCCTACCTGCGCTGTCCCTCCACCCTCCCAAGCATGATGTCCCTCTCCAAGAACCGGTCCCTCCTTACAACATGTCCAAAGTATGTTAGACGAAGCCTCAGAATCCTTGCCTCCTGGGAGCCACCGGTTTAACCCTTTCCAGGAAGAATTTGTTTTCCTAGCAGTCCATGGTACCCCCAATATTCTTCTCCAGCACCACAGCTTAAAGGCATCAATTCTCCTTCTATGCTCCTTAGTCACTGTCCAACTCTCTGATGCATAACAAGTGATTGCGAAGACCATGACCTTTATCAGATGCACCTTAGTCTCCAGAGAGACACCATTGCTCTTCAGTACTTTGGAGGGGTCCCTAACAGCAGACTGTCCCATGGCAACACATCTTTTAATTTCCTGGCTACTGGTGCCGAGAGCGTTGATTGTGGAGCCAAGCAAACTAAAGCTGTGAACAATCTCAATCTCTTCACCATCTGTCCTGATACTGCATTCATATATATTCTATTTTAATTATTTCTTTTTAAATTAATGTGCTAAGATTTGGAGAGATACAGATAAAATTTCTGTTCTTGAGAAGCACACAACTGCAGACAGTCTGCCCCATACTGGGTGCCCCATCTCTCAACACTGCTAGACTGGAAGAGGTGCTATCTGAGACTGTTGATAGACTTGTATATTCAGTATAAGGAGCTCTGGGGGCCTACTGAGAAGAAGTGCACTGTCATTACAAAGGCTTACAGTTTGAATCCACCAGTTACTCTCTGGGAGTAATGTGGACAATTTCTTTCCTTGTGATTTACTGCCTCTGAAAACCCACTCAGCTACGCGTCAGCTGAGACTTGACAGTACACAACAACACATGTTCGAGATAGTTTTAGAAGTACTATGAAAGATGCTAAAGATGGCTTTGACAAGCACTGTGGCAATTGGACAATTAAAACAGACATTCTGGGGGCGGGGAAAGAAGAATGAACTGGGGAGGAGGGTAGAGAAAACAGTGTAACAATGAATGAATGAAAACCCAAAATCTCTGTACATGTTCACTAAAACTAATACAATTTAATAATAATTTAAACAAAAAGAAAGATACTAAAGATGATAGACTGGGATTTTTTGGTGCTTTTTGTTTTTTTATTCTTCTTGTGTACCATCAAGTTAGATCTGACAGGCACAGGAGGATAGTGGCCCTCCTTCTCCAGCAGAGCATCTGATGGATTCAAACCGTGCACCTTCGGGATTGCAGTACAGCTTCTTGCCATTAGGCCATCAGAACTCCCTGAGATGATAGGTTTTATGGGAGTATTAAGAAATACTGTTGCTTAGAACTTGCTTGATAACTGAATGAGGCCTTGGAGGAAGGAGAGGAATTAGAGATTGAAAAAATAAAAATAATGAGAAAAATGTTTCAATTTGAGGAACCACAGGTACAAAGGCAAAGAGAAAGAACATTCTTGCACATTCCAGAAACTTTAGGACATTTACCTAGGAAGAGACAACGGGAAGCAGTTGTGGAAATAAAGTTGGAGAATAAACAAAATACCTTTTATAAGAAACACAAACAATTGCTATGTATCTGATGGTCTACACAGGAATCAGATTGATTACATCTGCAGAAAGAATCATTGGAGAAGCTCAATATCACTTGTGAAAACTAAGTCAGATGTGGACTGTGGAATAGACCATCAATTACTCATATGTAAGTTCAAGCTGAAGCTAAAAAAAATGAAAACAAATCCACAAGAACCAAAATTTGACCTTGAATCTATCCCACCTGTATTTAAAATCCAACTCAGGAATAGGCTTGAGGCCTTGAGCATAAATGAACGAAGACCAGACAAGCTATGGGAATATATCAAGAATATCATTCAGAAAGAATGTAAAAGGTCTTTACAAAGGCAGAGGAGAAAGAAAAGACCAAGACGGATGTCAGATGAGACTCAGTATTGCACTAGAGTACCAAGAAGCCAAAGCAAAGGGGAGAAATCAGAAAGTTAAGGAGCTGAACAGAAGATTTCAAAGGGCAGCTTAGGAAGACAAAGCAAAGCATTATAAGGAAAGGTGCAAAAATCCGGAATCAGAAAATAAAAAAGTACAAACTCACTCAGCATTTCTTAAGCTGAAGGATATAAACAACAAATTCAATCCTCATGCAGCAATACTTAAGGATGTGAATGATCCAGGAAACAAAAAAAAAAAGAATGGAAGGAGTACACAGATACACTGTCCCAAAAAGAACTGGTTGACAGAGAATAATTTAATGAAACAACATGTAATCAGGACGCAGTGGTGATGAAGGAGGAAGTTCAACTTGCTTTGAAGAAATTGGCAAAAAAAAAAACAAAAGTCCAGGAATTGATGGAGTAGAAATGGACATATTTCAACAAACAGATGCTGCCCTGGATGTGTTCACCAAACTGTGTCAACCAATCTGGAAAACAGCTACCTGGTCAATTGTCTGGAAAAGATCCATATTTATTCCCATAGAAAAAAGAAGATAATCCAATAGAGTGTGGAAATTACTGAATAATATCACTAATATCACATGCAAGCCAAATCCTGCTGAAGATTATCCAAAAACAACTGGAATGGTACATTGACAGAGAACCATAAGAAATAAAAGCTGGTGGCCATCAACAAGCAAATGGATAGAGAAGCTGTGGTATATTCACACAATGGAATACTACGCTCATTGAAAAACAAGAAACTGATGCAATATTATTCAAAATGGGTGACCATGGAGGACATTATGCTGAGTGAAATATCTCAGTCACAAAAGGACAAATATTGCATAGGGCCACTGTTGTAAAACAGGACTGACATCAGGATTGAGAGAAGACCGAAAAGGAGGGGAGGAATGATGTATATAGCCGTGAAACAGATGAGGGAGAGAGCTGTTTAAAAGGGATATATGAATGAGTATTCTTTTTATTACAGAAGTCCTGAGTGAAGGCTGCATAGTGGAGTGGACTTGAGGGGAGGGATTGCATAACAATGAGGGAGTTTTTCTTTTCAAGGAGAAGAGTGGGAGAGTCTGGGAGAGCTTGGGCAGGGAGAAAAGTGCAACAATGAATGACTGGAAATCCTAAGTCTCTGTAAACTTTCCTTAAAACTAATTTAAAAATAAAAAGGAAATACAAGCTGGGTTTAGAAGAGACCATGGTGGTAGGGACATGATAGTAAACGTCAGATGGATCTTGACTGACAGAAGAGAACACCAGAGGAATATCTATGTTTTATTGACTATGCAGAGGCAGATAACTGTGGATCTGATTGTGCTCACGGGAAACCTGTATTTCGACCTGGTAGCAGTCTTCAGAGCAGAGCAAGGAAACACACCATGGTTTAAAATCTGGAAAAGAATGTGTGGTGGATGTATCTTGTCTCCATACCTTTTAAATCCACATGCAGAACAGATATTTGAGAAGCTGGGCTTTAGAAGATATATGTGGCATCAGGATTGGAGGGAGACTCATCAACAACCTGCAATATACAGATGACACAACGTTGCTTGCCCAAACTGAGAAGGACCTGAAGCATTTGCTGCAGAAAATCAAGGACTATAGTCTTCAATATGTATTGAAGCTCAACATCAAGATTCTCACCAGTAGGCCATTTGGCAGCACCATGCTAGATGGAGAAGAGATTGAAGTTGTTAACAATTTTAGCTTGCTTGGTTCCACAATTGACACTCTTGGCATCAGCAGTTAGGAAATCAAAAGGTGAATTGCATTGTGAAAATCTGCTGTCAGGGACCTATCCAGAATGCTAAAAGAGCAACTATGTAAGTCTGGAGACTAAGGTGTGCCTGATTCAGGCCATGGTCTTGGCAATTACTTGCTATGAATCACAGAGCTGGACGATGACTAAGGGTAACAGAAAAGGATTGATGCCTTCGAGTTATGGTGCTGGAGAAGAATGTTGAACATTGTAAGGATGGCCAAGAAAACAGGTTTGTCCTGAAGAAGGTGAAGCTGGGTTGCTTGCTGAAGCATGTATTTTGAAGCTCTGTCTCACATACTTTGGACATGTTGCCTGCAGGAATCAATCTTTGGAGAAAGACATCATCCTTAGAAGGATGGAGGGTCCGCTCAGGAGAGAAGACCCTGGATTAGATGAATTGACACAGTAACTGGAATAATGGGGCTGGATGTGTTGGAGTCAGTGAGACTGGCTCAGGAAAGGCCAAGGTTCAGAGCTATTATGTAAAGGGTTACTATGAGTTGCAGGTGACTCAATGGCACATAACAACAACAACTGGTGAAGAATTTTGTATGAAAGTTATGAAAAACATTGGGTTTAAAATCCTTAGAGAACCACTAGAGGATTTGAAACAGAGGAAAGACCCTATAAGATTTGTGATTTAGAAAAATAGTGCAGGAAGCTGTGTGAAGGAAAGAAGGAAGGTGAGGAGAGGGACATCACAAATATCCAAGTGAGAATTTTTGGAAATTTGTCCCTAGCTAAGTGTGATAAGAAATGAAGAAGAGGGAACCAAGTACAATTTGGAGAAGAAAACAACAACAACAACAAAAAAAAAAAAACTAACCCCAAAATAGAACAAAACTCTCCATTTTTTTTTGCTTTCTCTGTCTTCCTTTCTTTTAAATAAAGAACAGAGATCTGACAAGCTTCTTAGTGTATTTATATTCATTACACATCTACAGATTAACATATTATACGTGCACAGTGAGTGTTAAAATGCATACACAAATAAGATGGTAAAGTTGGGAAGAAACAGAATGGAAGTAATAAAAATATTGTTAGATTGTAGAAAAACTGTAATCACGATCATAGAACAAACTATAAAAAATTGTTAAACAGGGCAGGGAGAAAAGTGCGGCAATGAATGAATGGAAATCCAAAAACCTCTGTAAATGTTTAGTAAAATTAATAATAAAAAAAGAGAAAAAAGAAAAAAATGGTTAAACAGGCACTCACTTTTGTGTGCAAACTTTCACCTAAAACACCATAAAATATTGTTTTTAAAACTGTATACACAAGTCTTTTAACTATACATTATTTCATGTGATTGCTGTTGTTAGTTGCTGTGTGCAAAAGAGATTAGGTTTCCAAGGCTGTGAACTTTCCAATGCAAGGTTTTTGGCTACTAGTCAAGAGCTTAACTGTTTTTGCCACCTTGGATTATATTACATGTGGTGTTGTCCTTATTGTTTGCCTTCGGGTCAGAACCAATTCATAGATGACCCTCCAGTGGGTTTTCAGAGGCAGTAAGATTTCAGAGAAGGGGATTGACCATCCTTCTCCTGAAGAGCAACTGGTGGATTTGAATTCTGTGCTTTGGGGATTGCAGCACAGCTTCTTACTACTAGGCCACCAGAGATCAATCCCCTGCCCTCTATTTGGATACATATTTTTTTCAGAATAGTAGAAGCTGGTAGGTAAATTGGGTAATTTTAGAAAATTCTGTAAAATATGCATTTTACTCTCTTTGAGTATCTAATATACCTACTGTTCTTACAAATAAGCTTATAAATTAACAAAACTCAAAATCAAACAAATAAATTATAGGTATCAGTTAGAAGAATGGAAATCTCAGAAAACTTAATTGTCCTCGTGTGAAACCTATACCTAAATCAAGAGTCAATTGTGAGAACAAAGCAAGAAAACTCTACATGTATCTTATAGTCAGGAAATATATGCATCAGAGTTGTGTCCTTTCTCCATACCTATTCAATTGGTAGGGTGAGCAAATTATTTAAGTTTAACTCCATGAAGAAGAATTGACATTAAGATCAGAGAAAGGCTTTTTACAACCTACAGTATGTAGATGGCACAATCTTGCTTGTTGAAAGTGTAAAGGACTTGAAGTACTTGCTATAGAGGTTCTAAGAGTGCAGCTTTCAATATGGATTACATCTCAGTGTCATGAAAACAAAAATCCTTACCACTGGATAGATAGGTACTGACATGATAGATCAAGAAAAGATTGAAACTGTCCTGATTTCACCTTACTGGGATTCAGAGCCTTGACACCAGTAGTCAGAAGATCAGGAAACGTATTGCACTGGGAAATTTTAAGTCAGGGACTTTTCCAAATAATTGAGGAGCAATAACAGTCAGTGTGAGGTCTAAACTGTACCCAGTTCAGGCCACGGTCTCTCCAATCACTTGTTATGCATCTGAAAGCTGGACAATCAATAAGAATGACAGGAAAATAGTCAATGCTTTTGGGCTGTGGTGCTGGAGTTCTGAATGGCCATGGACTGCCAAAAGGACATACAAATGTTTTGGAGAGAGTGCAGCGGTACAGCTGGAGTGCTCCTTGGAAACAAAGATAATAAAGCTTCATCTCACGTACTTTGGGTAGGGTGCTAGGAAAGGGAATATCCCCCGCAACAACGTCCCTTGAAGAGAAACATCATGCTTGGAAAGACACAGGGTCAGTGAAGGAGAGGTAGACCCTTAACCAGGTGGACTGACACCTTGACTGCAGCAATGGACTTGAGTATGTTAGAAATTGTGAAGATGACCCAGAATAGGACAGGGTTGCTCATTATGAGTTGCACTTGACTCAACACTTCCTAACAACAACATCACCACTTTGCATCTCAAATACTTTTGGTATATTACCAAAATGAGTCAATCCTTAGAGAAAGACATTAAGTTTGGTAAAAAAGGAATATGCATTATTAATACAGTGGCTGCAACAATGGCGTAAGCACAGCAGAGATTTTGTAGATAATGCAGACAACGGTGTAAAATTTTGTTCTGTTGATATAGGGTCTCTAAGAGTAGGAGCCCACTGTTCAGCACCTAACAACAACAATAGCACCTCAAATAAGCAGAACTTACGTTGGAAGAAAGTTCTTAAGCTTAGAGGTCCAAATGTAGTAACAAGCTGTCCTTGCATTAGTTCAGAATAAAGATGATCCTATGTGACAGAGTATAACTGTTTCACGGGTTCTTGGCTGCAATCCTTATGGAAGCACATTGCCAGCCCTTTCTTGGCCAGGATGCCACAACTGGTGAGTGCAAACCATCAGCTTTTAGTTTTCTAATTAAGAAAAAGCTATGCCACTTGGGCAATCTAGTAGGTAATAGGTGATCCTGAAATTTAGAATATTGTCCTAAAAGTAATCAAATACAGAGATCAAAATTTGTACATCAGGTGCTTGTACTGGTAACTAATGGAGTTACTTCTGCTTCATGGCAAACCAACTGACTATAGAGAAGTGTGCTTTGTAGGCTTTTTTTAAATTGTCATTTTATTGAGTTTTACATAAATAGTCACGTCAAAGAATTATTAAAATCAGTTCCTTAGTGGGAAAGAGTTAAATGGAAGGAAGTAATAATTTTAATTGAATGCAAATGGTACAAGTTTGATAGCTGGGAAATCAGTCTATTAATTTAGCTTCGTGTTAGGTCTTCACACCAGACATAAGGCCAAAGACCCAAGGAAGGGCCTAGAGAACAAAAGAGAAAGCTTAAAGCAGCTTTATTATGGGAGCTCTCTGGTGAGGTTCCTTGCTCTCTGGCTATGACTTTTCAGAAAGAAATCCAGTTTTCTTTACAAGAAGCCTTTGGCAGATTTTTAACTTGCAATCTTTATGTAGCCAAATGCTTAATGAGTTGCTTTACTAAGGGACTGATGCTGGTTTTGTTGGACAATATCAAGATCATTTTAACTCACAGGAGCCACAGGTGACAAAGAAAGGAGCTGGGTTTCTGGGTTATAATCCTCATGAGAACAAGTAGCCAAGTCTGTGGAGACTTTGGTTGAATTCAAAGCTTGAAACTTTTGGATTGGCAGCTGAATTCTTTAAGCATTGCAGTGGACTGATTTTGTTGTTGTTGTTAGGTGCAGTCAAGCTGGGTATTACTCATATTGTTGTTGTTGGGTGTTACTGAATCAACCCCTAGCCACAAGAGGTCTGAACTCTATCTTCTTCTGTGCCATCCTCACAATCTCTGACACACTCAAGCTCATTGATGCAGTCACTATGTCAATCCTCTTCTTCATCAACCCAACAATTTTCCAAGCATGATGCCCCTCTCCAAGGAATAGCCTCTCCTAAAAACATGCCCAAAATAGGATAGAGGGGCTTTATCATCTTTGCCTCCAAGACTGCACCCTCTCCAAGACATATCTTGTTTGCTCTTTGGGCAGTCCATGGGATATTCTCCAGTACCACAGTTCAAAGGCATCAAGTCATCTTCTATCATCCTTATTCAGTAATCAGCTCTCAGATGCATAGCAAGTGCCCAAAAGGACCAGGCCTTGAATCAGACTCACTTTAGTCCTCAAAAATTTGGAGAGGTCCCTGACTGCAGTCTTTCCCAGTACAATGCATCTCCCGATGTCCTGACTGTTAGTGACCATCTAACAGATCAGAAACTTCCCCTACCTTGTTCCAGCCTCACAATGCCCCCACGCTCAATCCACTGTGGCAGTCATTGTGTTAATTCATCTTCTTAAGAGTCTTCCTCCCTTTCTGATCCCTTTTCCTTTCCAGCATGATATCTTTTTAAAAGGACTGGCCCCTTCAGACAACACGCCCAAAGAATATGTGACAAAGTTCCATCATCCTTGTCTCTAAAGAGCATCCTGATTGCACTTACTCTAATTCAGATTTTCTTGATCTTTTGAAATTCCATAGTACACTCTATCTCTTTTTCAACACAATTCAAATGCATTGATTCTTCTTGAGTCTTTCTTACTCATCCAACTTTGAGAAGCCTAGGAAAGAAGTGAAAATACAATGGCTTCCATCAGGTGCACCTTTGTTTTTGAATTCCTTGTGCTCTTTAGCACTGAAAGAGTTCCTACACAGGAGATTCTCACACAGGAGACAAAGATTCTCACCATTGGGCCAACTGGCAGCACCATTATAGATGGAGAAGAGATTGAGGTTGTTAACAATTTCAGCTTGCTCAGATCCACAATCAACACTCTTGGAACCAGCAGTCAGGAAATCAAAAGACAGATTGCACTGGGAAATAGGCAATCTGGGACCTCTTCAGAGTATTGAGAAGCAAAGATATCAGTCTAGAGACTAAGGTGCACCTGATTCAGGCCATGGTATTTACAATTACTTGCTATGCATCAGAGAGCTGGACAATGATTAAGATGACAGAAGATGAGTTGATGCCTTTGAACTGTGGTGCTGGAGAAGAGTCTTGAATATACATACCATGGACTGCCAAGAGAACAAATAGGTCTATCTTGGAGAGGGTGAAACCCAGTTTCTCCTTGGAGACTATGATTTTGAAACTCCATTTCACATACTTAGGGCAGGTGGCCAGGAGGGACTGGTCCTTGGAGAAGGACATCATGTGTGGAAGGGTGAAGGGACAACACAGGAAAGGAAGACTCTGGATGAGATAAATTGACACAATAACTGAAGTAATGGGAGCAGATGTTTCGGAGTCAGTGTGACTGGCTCAGGACAGGGCACACTTCAGAGCTGCTCACTATGAGCCGCAGGTGTCCCGATGGCCCATAACAACAAAAAACAACACAGGAGACTTAACCAGCTCCATCCTGGTCATTAAGGTATACTCTACTTTGAGAAGGTAGCTTTTCCCCAGTTGCATTTTGTGTGCCTTCCAGTCTGAAGGCCTCATCTTCTAGCACTATTGTCAGCAGTGTTCTGATGTTATTCATAGAGTTTTCGAAGGTCTGTTAGTTCTGAAGTGGATGATCAGCACTGCTTCTTGGTCTGTCTTAGTCTGGAGGCTCAACTGAAACTTGCCCACCCTGGTTGACCCTGCTGGTTTTTGAAATATCAGTGGCATAGCTTCCAGCATCACAGCAAGCCACCACGGTCCAGCAAACTGGCAGATGATTGGTGGAGTGCACTGAGAGTAGTAAGTATAAAATTAGACCCAGCCATGGAACTTGGAGGAACCAGTTATCCCTGGAGAACTCTAGAGGAGTCATCTGAATGCCTCTTGCTGACATCTTCACCTGTGCTCCAGGCTGTTCCACATGACAGCCTCTCTCTGCTTAGGCCTCTGGCGCGGCCTTTCTCCAAGAGCTAACTCTCAACTACTGCACAGCGGAGAGCTGCCAGAGCAGTGGTGAAAGCCTGCTTACTTACTCAGGCACAACTGCTCTCTGTGCAATTTTGGAAACCTAACTGACGCACAGTTGGGAAAAAAACAGGTTTCAAGGCTTGTTACTATGCATATGCTAATTATTAGACAGAGGGGAACATTATAATTGGGTTATGAAATGACTAAATAAAAATATAGGACCTGACAGAGAGCTTCTTTACCTGATGCTTTTTACACGAGAATAAACAATGTGTTCTTTGTAGAACATAAGAAAAAAACAAGGTGAGTTTTATTCTGTAAACTCCAGTTTCTTGTTGTAACTTGACTAGTGCTTGTAGTTGTTGACATCTTGATTTAGAAAAACCTGAGCAAGTTTTAATAATTCTTTTTGTTCAAGCAGCAATGCCATGCAAAAAAGGTGGGGGGAAAGATTGATGTCCCACCTAAAAATGGCATATGCAAAAGCTTTAGAATTCTCTTTGTTCAACTTTGGGCCAGATTTTATGAAAAAAACAATTGAAATTCTTTCGACTCCCCTTTGGTTCATGCATATATGGATACTTGTGTGCCTAATGAGCACCAAGACGCCGGACTTTGTCTTTGAAAAAGATCTTGTTTGAAATAACTGGTTTCCCTCAACTCTTTTCAATTCTGGTTCTCCACCTCCTCAATCTCAAAAAGGAATAAGGGCTAATTAATTTACTGCTGAGGATCCAATCCAATGCCTAGAATTGGTGGCATGATCTAAAGAGATAAAGTAGCCTCTAAACCAAGACATTGAAAGATACTGAGTTCATTTTTTTTCAATGACAAATGAAACGCTACCCGAAGAACAGATCTGAACCTTGACCTCTCCTGCGTCATCCTCAGCGTCTCTGACAGCTGCAAGCCCTTCGTTATCGTCACTGTGTCAGTCCATCCTGTTAATAGATGTCCTTTCTCTCTCTGACCCTCTTCCTTTCCCAGTATGATGTCTTTTCCCAAAGACTGGCGCTTTCTGATAACAACCCAAAGTGTGTGACATGAAATTTCACCATCCTTGCCTCTACGGTGGACGCTGCTTGCACTTCTTTCAGAGAAAGCATATATTGTTCAAGAATCCCCAGGATACTATGAGAAAGAGGATTTAATAGGTTATTTCAGTCCAGGAGCTGAGAGAGAAGCCCTGGTTGTGCGATAGTTAAATGTTTGGTCAGTGATTCAAGTGGACTAGCTGCTCTGAAGGAGAAAAATGTAATAATCTGCTTCCATCAAAAGTTAGCTTGGAAACTTTATAAGCCAGTTATACTTTGTATTATAGGGTTACTGTGACTGAGATTGACTCCATAGTAACAGCTGGTTTGGGTTTGAGCTGAGAGGGACAAAATACTGATTCATGCTATTGGTAATGACTCAGTGGTCTTACCCTGCCCCATTACATGAGATGGAAAGTGCGCCACTATTTTAACAAGTATTTCCTGATCTTTTTCCTACTCTCCTGTGGAATCAGGAAAACATATGACATTCTGTGAAACCAAGGAAACATCAGATGACATTTCAGGCTTTGTCAGCAGAGACAAGTCTGGGTTTTCACTAATGAGAGAATATCAAGTGATAGGTCATAACTTTGCATCCAAAATTGCCACAGAATCTGATGATGATAGAATTTGCCCTAATTACATTGTTACAAAATATATCAGATGATTGTTGTTTTTGTTGTGTATCATCAGTTGGAAATGACCTAATGCTGACCCTCTAGCAGGTTTTCAGAGGCAGTTAATCACATGGAAGGAGATTGCCCAACCTTCTCCTGTGGAGCAGATGGTGGATTTGAACTGTGAGGCTTTGGGATTGCAGAGCAGTTTCTTATCATTAGGCCACCAGAGCCCAATTAATTTAATCACAGTAACTTAAAAAAAAATAGATAATATAAATCATTAATTAAAAAAACACCCTTCAAGGGGAGCTCTGGTGGCCTAGTGGCAAGGAGCTGCAACTACAGTCCCAGAGGCGAACGGTTCAAATCCACCAGATGCTCTGCCGGGGAAGGAGGGACAACCTCCTCCTGTACCAGTCAGATCTGATTTGATGGTACACGCACACAAAAATAATAATAAAAAAAACACCCTTCAGATGTGATAATTATCCACTATATTCTGATTAATGTGTTTATTAAGTGAACTACTTTCCACCTTTTCCTTTTTCTCTGTATTGCACATCCACAAGAGAGAATATCTAGAAAAGAAAAAGAAGTAGAATTGAAATGAATGATTTTTTTTCTTATTTGCTTACCAGTATTATTGTTGTTGTGTGCCATAGAGTCAGAACCGACCTATAGATGACCCTCCTGCAGGTTTTCAGATGCAGCTGGGAATGGGAGAAGATTGCAACCCTTCTGCCATGTGGCAAATGGTGGTGTCGAACAACATTCCTTTGGGATTGCAGTCCAGCTTCTTGCCACTAGGCCACCAGAGTTTAGGGAAATGATTAGGGAGCTACCAGAGCTCCCTAGGCTGTGACTAGATTCATGTATGTAGTTCAGTAGAGAGTGAAATGATGAGACCTTCTTAGCCAGAAACTAACACCTCTAGAGAAAGAGTTGGCAGGTCTGTTAGTTCAGAACTATAGTCTCAGTGCATGTCAAGATCAATGGGCATGGTATAGTTTGTTTTTTGGTCTTTTTTAAATAAAAAACCCTCAACAAAATAAGCTTGTTGAAATTAAGAGGAATTTGTTTTTAGTTTCTTAATTTACTTTATTATCTTTGTGTGTGTACCGTCAAATCAGATCTGACTGGTACTGGAGGAGATTGAACCTTCTTCTTCAGCAGAGCATCTGGTGGATTTGAACCATGCACCTGTGGGATTGCAGTGCAACTTCCTGCCACTAGGCCACCGGGCATGGTATAGTTTACAAAGACAATTCTACATTCTACCTTAATGAGTAGAACAGGGTCTTAAAACTTATGAGCAGATGTTTAAGATACCACAGTAGGTTTTCTCTCTGCTTGTGGCAAAGAATATAGAAGAAAATATAAACTCTAGCCCAAAGGACTAATGAATCCTTTGAACTTGAGTCTCTTTAATGTTATGACCAGGAGAACTAAATGGTGCCTGAGGAGGACTAAATGGCACCTGGATATTACTGTTCACTACTCTTTTCAGCAAAACCCTTACATTATAACAGAAATTCACTGCTGGAGATTATCGCTTGCAAAGGTTAAAAAGCATTAAACAAAACTCAAAATATTAGGAAACAACAGATTTAATGGTATGATAGAGACTGATAGAACCCCAAGATTAAGATGTTTAGCCATCTTTCAAGGCTAGCACTAAAATCTTCCCATGATTTGACTTTCAATCAAGCAATGTTGTTGTTATGTGCTGTCGAGTTGTTTGCGACTCATAGCGACCTATGTACAACAGCCCTAAACCGTGCTCTATCCTGTGCCAATCTCATTGCCCCTGACAAACCCATCCCGAGTACCCCAGTCACTGAATCAATCCACCTCATAGAGGGTCTTCACCTCCTGCGCTGTCCCTCCACTCTACCCAGCATGATGTCCCTCTCTAAAGACCTGCCTCTAATTACAACATGTCCAAAGTATGTCAGACGAAGCCCCAGAATCCTTGCCTCCAAGGAGCAGCCTGGTTTAACCCTCTCTACGATGAATCTGCTTGTTTTCTTGGCAGTCCATGGTACATTCAATACTCTTCTCCAGCACCACAGCCCAAAGGCGTCAATTCTCCTTCTATCCTCCCTAGTCATTGTCCAACTCTCTGATGCATAACAAGTGCTTGCAAAAACCATGGCCTGTATCAGGCGCACCTTAGTCTCCAGAGAGACACTGTTGCTCTTGAGTATTTTGGAGAGGTCCCTAACCACAGACTTTCCCATCGCAATACGTTTTCTTATTTCCTTGCTACTGGTGCCAAGAGTGTTGACCGTGGAGCCGAGCAAACTGAAGCTGTGAACAATCTCAATCTCTTCGCCATGCATCATGATGCTACCGATTGGTCCAGTGGTGAGAATTTTTGTCTTCTTGACATTGAGCCTCAGTCCATTTTGTAAGCTGCAGTCCTTGACCCTCTGCAGTAAGTGCATGAGGTCAAGCAATAGATAGGTTTATTATGGCTGGAAGAAATGCACTCCTTATAAAAATTTTACAAAATAAAGAATCTCTACCACTATTATAATCATCTGTGTTTTTGCATTGCTATTCTTAGGATTTTCAGAGGCCTGTTATTTAAGAAGTGCATGACTATTGCTGTTTTCTAGTCTGATTTAATCTGGGAGCTCTAGTAAAACCTGTTCACCATGAGTAACCATTGCGGTATTTGATACACTAGTAGCATAGTTTTCAGTATCACAGCAACCCATAAGTTATCTCGGTACAACAAACTGATAGACAAGTGCTGTACTCATTAGAAAAATGTTCTTGTCTCACACAAAAAACTGCCAATTTAGATCGTAACTCTAATAGCATATCAGTCTTCACAGTTCTTAAATAATGCTTCTCCATTTCTTAAATAACAGGCCTCTGAAAATGCTATAAATAGTATAGGAACATAGTTATAACAATGTAGTGATAGAGTCCAGATTAGAAATCAGTTGAAATGAGTGAAAGTAATGACAAACATTGTTTAACAATTTGAACACGGATTGTACAGAACTTGAATGCAGAAAAACTAGAAATTGTAAAAAATAAAATTAAATGTATGAACATTGACAGGCATTAGTGAGATGACATGGGCTCGCTTTGGCCACTTTAAATCAGATAATCATATGATATGTTGGGAATGAAAAACAGGAAGAATGGTGTTGCATTCATAGTTAAAAAGTCAATTTCAAGTTTTATCATGAAATATATTGTTGTGAGTGAAAGGATATTATCCAAACACATATGAGGAAGATCTATTAATAATTATGGATATTATTCAAATATATGCTCCTACGTCTAGAAGAGGAAAAAACTGAGAATTTTTACCAAATCTTACATTACAAAATTAAATGAACATACAATCAAGATATTTTAATGATAATTGGTGATTGGAATACAAAAATGGGAAACAGTGAAGAAGGAATAGTAGTTGGAAAACCTGGGCTTGGTGATAGAAATGAGACTAGAAATAGAATAACCAAATTTTGTTTTTTTAATGGTTTATTCATTGCAAATATATTTTTAAAAAGATACAACTCACTACTTTATACATGTAACTCATCAGATGGGCTGCATAGGAGTCAGATTGACTACATCTGTGGAAAAAATAGTTGGAGAAGCTTAATATTGGTAGTCAAAATTAGGCTAGAGTGGACTGTCGGTCACACTATCAATTACCAATGTGCAAGTTCAAAATGAGGTGGGAAAAATGAAAATAAGTCCACAGAACAAAGATTATTTTAAATTTATTCTATCTGAATTCAAGATCATCTTAAGAATAGGTTTGAGGCACTGAATACCAATGATCAAAGACTAGACGAGTGGGATGATATCAAGGATATCATTCATGAAAAAAGTAAAAGGTCATTAAAAAGACATATGAGAAAGAAAAAACTGAAATGGATGTCAATAGCACTAGAGCATCAAAAAGCCAAAACAAAGGGCGGGGGGCGGAAATGCAGAAATAAAAGAGCTGAACAGAAGATTTGAAAGGGCAGCTTGAGAAGACAAAGAAAAGTATTATAATGGAATGTACAGAGAGCAGGCATTGGAGAAGAAAAAAGGGAAGAACTCACTCTGAATTCCTCAAACTGAAAGAACTGAAAGCAAATTTAAGCCTTGAGTCACAATGTTGAAAGATGCTACGGGCAATATTTTTAGTGACCAAGAAAGCATCAAGAGAAGATGGAGGGAATACACAGAATCAATGTACCCAAAAGAACTGACACTGAAAAATTCCAGGAAGTACCAAATGAGCAGGAACCAATGGTAATAAAGAAGAAAGTGGAAGCTCCCCTGAAGGCATTGGCGAAAAATAAGGCCACAGGAATTGATGGGATACCAATTGACTTATTTCATTTAACACATGCAGCCCTGGATGCAGTCACCAGTCTAAACCAGATAATTTGGAGGACAGTTGTCTGTCCAATGGATTGGAAGAGCTCCATATTTGTTCCCACTCCCAAGAAAGGTGATTCAACAGAATGTGGAAACTATCAAATAATGTCATTAATATAATATGCAAGCAAAATAATGTTGAGGATCATTCAAAACCAGCTAGAATAGTACACAGATAGGGAATTACCAAAAGATAAGCAGGATTTAAAAGAGGCAGTGGCACTAGGGAAATATATCATTGTTCATGTCAGATGGATATTGGTTGAAAGTAGAGAATACCAGAAGAATGTCTATTTGTGCTTTATTGACTATGCAAAGGGGTTTGACAGTGTGGACAACAAATTGGGGCAAACATGGAGATGAATGGAAATCCCAGAGCTCTTCATTGAGCTCATACAAAATGTATACCTAGACCAAGAGGCTGTTGTGTGAACAGAGCAAGAGAATACTGCTGCTTGTTGTGTACCATAGAGACAGAACCAACCCATAGCAGACCATTGGTGGATTTTCATAGAAAGTTAATGGCATAGGAGGAGATTAACTATCTATCTCCTGTGGAGCAGCTGGTGGCCTCGAACCACATGACTTCAGGATTGCAGTACAACTTTTTGCCACTAAGCCACCAGAACTCCCTACTGGCTTAAAATTATGAAGGGAGTTCATCAGGGTTGTAGTCTGTCTCCATATCTATTTAATTTATATGCTGAGCAAGTTATTTGAGAAGCCAGAGTCGACGAAGAGGACTATCCAATGCATGGGGATTGGAGGGAAGCCCATCAATAACCTGCATTAAGCAGATGACATAACCTTGCTTGCTGAAAGTGAGGACTCAAATCATTTGTTGCAGAATACAAAAGAATACAGCCTTCTTCAGTATGGATTGCATCTCAATGTCAAGAAAACAAAGATTTTTACCACTGGACCAATTGACAAAATCATGATGGATAGAGAAAAGATTGAAACTGTCAACAGCTTCATCTTCCTTGAATCCACAACACATTTGATAACAACAGTCAGGAAATTAGGAGATGTATTCCACCAGGAAAGTTTGCAATTAAGGACCTTTCCAAGTTACTGAGGAGTAATGATATCAGTTTGAGGACTAAGATGTGTCTGATTCAAACCATGGTATTTCTGATCACTTTCTGTATATTTGAGAGCTGGACAATGAAGGGATGACAGAGGAAGAATTGACACCTTTGAGCTGTAGTGTTACAGAAGAGCACTGAACATCTCATGGACTGCCAAAAGAACAAACAAATGTGTCATGGAGAAGGTATAGCTGGAGTGCTCTTTGGAGGCAAGGATGATGAGACTTTGCCTCACTACTTCAGGCATGTTGTTAGGAGGGGCTATTCCTCGGACAGGGACATGATGCTGCAAAAGGTGAAGGGTTAGCGAAAGAGAGGAAGACCTTTGACCAGGTGGATGTACACAGTGACTACCACAATGGGCTCTAGAGTGTCAGGAAGTGTGAGGAAGGCACAGGATAGAACAGGTTTCAGATCTGTTGTTCCAAGTGTGACTATGAGTTGTGCTCCACTTAATGGCAACTAACAACAACCAATTAAAAAGGTAGTATTTGTTCGGAACTTAGCTCAAAAGACAAGAAGGGATAGGAAAGAAGAGATGCAAATGGAAAAGACAAATGAGGATGTAAGTAGAGCCCTGTTACAGTATAGAGATTGTAGTCAGTGACTTGAAACATAAGGTGCATGGATTTATGAAAAGACAACGAAGTTACTTGGTAAACATTAGCTAACATAAAAATAAAAAGTTAAATAAATTTTAAAATGTTATCTATTGCTTTGTCCTTATCTTGGTTACAAAGGTTAAGCTAATTAAGAAATAGTAGCCTAGTTTTAGATATCTTTCTTCTTGTTGTTTATGTTATATGTTGCCAAGTCTGACCTCATCGCTGGCCCTCTAGTGGGTTTGCAGAGGCTGTAAATTAACACAGGAGGAGACTGGCCATCTTTCTTCCATGGAGCAATTGAAACTGCATGCCTTTTTAGTTAACAGTATGACTCCTTACTACAAAGCCATCAGAGCTCCCTCTCTGTATATCCCTGACTGTATTCAACATACTTAATTTGAACTTATCAAAATCTTTGTAATTTAGGTAAAATGAGTATTGCTTACTTTTATTATAAGATCATAGTTAATAATTTCATTTGGTTGATGAAGAAACTGAGAAGGAAAAAAAGGTTGAAAGTTGGTCAGGAAAACAATTCTGAACAACCCTCTCTACTTGACTGCTTTTGCTATTTACACAATCACACACATTTCCCCATTGGAATGGTTTTACCTGCATTTGTCCACTTTACAACCTGCTGTATTTAAAAATGTTATGTATACCACTGAAACAACAATGTCTATGTCTCATAGACCTCGGAGTATATTCACAAGAACCTGTGCCTAATCCATAGGGTTAAATATTTAAGACAAAATGCAGTTCAGAGAAAAACATTTTCTCAAGAAAGTTTCAAGGAAAAAAAAGTCCCAAGGCCAAAGAAGTAACATTGCACATCATATATCCCTCTTAGAGATTAATAATGTACATTTGCATATTAAAGACTTTGAGAATTCTACTGGAAAAAAAGAAAAACTTTAAATTGTGGCATCGAGAATTCATCAACCTTCTTTGACTTTGCAATCTTTTAATTGAGTGACATGTATTAATACCAGAAACTTGAGTTCTCCCAAACAGTTTAGAAATTGCTCTTATTAAAAATATACTTCATTATAATTTGAGATGTTAGGAGAATCTCTCCTATTCCTATGAGATTAAAAGGGTTACCTCAGCTCTAAATGACCATGATATCAGTCAGAAGCTAAAATCAGCAATGACTATTAGAACATGGGAAATAGAGCCAGACACTCAAGGACAAATAATAGAACAATAAAGACTAGGACTCGTGCCCAGAACCCTGAGAAGAGAGCAGACACTGATGGCATTGGAGGTGCATGGTTGACGTCAGGAGCAGAAGATAATATTTGTTCTATCTTTCCCATTCTTCTTTCTCAGTACTACAAATCCTGTCATGTTTCCTAAAACAAGGATGGGTAGTAATCAGGAATAGAACTGAGGATCAAAAAGACAATTTCTGGTGGCACAACATTTACGTGTTTGGTTGCTAACTGAAAAGTTAGTAGTTCAAAACCACCTGGAAGCTCTGTGGCAATCTGCTTCTGGTAACAATATAATGTTAGAAAATCCAATGGGAGAGATCTACTATGTTACATGGAGTTGTTAGAAGTTGAAATCAATCCAAGGACATCAACAAGCTGTAATGATTTTGGGCGAGTCATAACCTCTTTACATCACTATTTTCATCACGGGAAAACATGTTCCTTGGTTTTCAGAGCAAGGAGTACTGCTAAACCAAATGCTATATACTTGAGGTGGTTTGGATTCACCAGTGGCTTCATGGGAGAAAAATGGGGAGTCTCCTCTCACTTAGACTTACAGCCTTGGAAACTTGAGGGAGGGCCACTATGAGCTGGGCCTGACTCAGTGGCAGTGAGTTTGTTTTGTATCCTAAAATTCTAGTTCTTCAAACTTTACCTTTGCAAAAATTGAGAACAGGGAAGAAGGATCGGTAGAGGAAAAACATGGACTTGATGACAGAAATAAAGGTGGGCATAGAATGATAAAATTCTGCACAATCAGTAGCCTATTTATCGCAAATACCAATTAAATGAAACATAAACACTATATACATGGACACGTACATACTTGGACATGAATTTTACCTGATCATATGGACAGGAATCAGACAGATTAAGAAAGAATCATTGGAGATGCCTAATATCAGCTATGAAAACGAGGCCAGGTGCTGATTGTGGAAGAGATCATCAACTACAATTAACAATTTCAGCTCACTCAGCTCCACTATCAACGCTTTTGGCACTGTTAGCTGGTGTTAGGTGTCATCGAGTTAAGTACAGCTCATAGCAACACCTGTGAACAAAAGATTTGAACGTTGTTCTATCCTGTGCCTCCTCACATTTCCTGACACACAAGAGCCCATTGCAGCAGTCGCCATGTCAATCCACCTGCTTGAGGGTTTTCCTCTCCTTTGTCGACTCTCCACCCTTCCCAGAATCATGTCTCTCTCCAAGGAATAGTCCCTCCTAGCAACATGCCCAAAGTATGTGAGGCAAAGCCTCACCATGCCTACCTCCAAAGAGCAATCCAGCTGCACCATCTCTGAGTTATATTTGTCCTCTTGGCCATCCATGGGATGTTCAGTGCTCCTCCCCAACACCACGGCCCAAAGACATCAATTCTTTTTCTGTCATCTGTATTCATTGTCTAGTTCTCATATGCATAGCCAGTGATCAGAAAGACTATGGTGCAAATCACATGCACCTTAGTCCTCAAACTGATATTATTACTCCTCAATAATTTGGAGAGGTCCATAACTGCAGATTTTTCCAGTGCAAAGCATTTCCTCATTTCCTGACTGTTGGTACCAAAGATAATAATTGTGGATACAAGCAAGATGAAGTTGTTGACAGTTTCAATCTCTTCTCCATTCATCATGGCTTTGCCTTTCAGTCCAGTGGTAGAATCTTGACATGGAGAGGCAATTCATACTGAAGGCTGCATTCCTTGCTCTTCTACAAGAAGTGTTACAAGTCCTCTTCACTTTCAGCAAGCAAGGTGTGTCGTCTGCATGCCGCATTCCACTTCATAGAGTTGTTGTTGTTGTTGTTATGTGCTGTCGAGTCGTTTGTGACTCATAGCGACCCTATGTACAACAGCCCTAAACCCTGCTCTATCCTGTGCTAATCGCATTGCCTTTGACACACCCATCCCGACTACCCCAGTCACTGAATCAACCCACCTCATAGAGGGTCTTCCCGTCCTGCGCTGTCCCTCTACCCTACCAAGCATGATGTCCCTCTCCAAGGACCTGTATCTCCTTACAACATGTACAAAGTATGTCAGATGAAGCCCCAGAACCCTTGCCTCCAAGGAGTAGCCTGGTTTAACCCTCTCTAGGATGGGTCTGTTTGTTTTCTTGGCAGTCCATAGAACATTCAATACTCTTCTCCAGCACCACAGCTCAAAGGAGTCAATTCTCCTTCTATCCTCCCTAGTCATTGTCCAACTCTCTGATGCATAACAAGTGATTGCAAAACCATGGCCTGTATCAGGTGCACCTTAGTCTCCAGAGAGACACCGTTGCTCTTGAGTATTTTAGAGAGGTCCCTAACAGCAGACTTCCGCATCGCAATACATTTTTTTATTTCCTGGCTGCTGGTGCCAAGAGTGTTGACCGTGGAGCTGAGCAAACTGAAGCTGTGAACAATCTCAATCTCTTCCATCCTGATGCTACCAATTGGTCCAGTGGTGAGAATCTTTGTCTTCTTGACATTAAGCCTCAGTCCATACTGAAGGCTGCAGTCCTTGACCCTCCGCAGTAAGTGCATGAGGTCCTCCTCAGTTTCAGTGAGCAGGGTTGTGTCATCTGCATAACGCAGATTGTTGATAGATCTTCCACTAATCCTAACACCACGCTTCTCCTCATAGAGCCCAGCCTCTCGGATAATCTGCTCTGCATACAGGTTGAAAATGTATGGAGATAGGACACATCCCTGGTGTACACCCTTCTCAAATTTGAACCATGCAGTGTTGCCCTGCTCTGTTCTGACGACTGCCTCTTGGTCCAAGTATAGGTTTCGTATTAGCACAATTAAATGTTCTGGGATTCCCATTCTTCTCAGAGACAGCCACACTTCGTTATGATCCACACAGTCAAATGCCTTTGCATAATCAATGAAACACAGATAGACATTCTTCTGGTATTCTCTGCTTTCAGCTAAGATCCATATAACATCAACTACAATATCCCTAGTACCACAACCCCTTCTAAACCCAGCCTGGACTTCCAACAATTCTCTGCTGATGTGCTGTTCTAATCGTTTTCGGATAATCATCAGTAGAATCTTGCTTGCATGTGAAATCAATGACACTGTTCTGTAGTTTCCACACTCAGTTGGGTCACCCTTCTTTGGGATGGGAACAAATATAGATATCTTCCTGTCAGTTGGCCAAGTGGTTGTTCTCCAGATTTCTTGGCACAACTTGGTGAGCACATCCAGGGCAGCATCTGTTAGCTGAAATATGTCAATTGGTATACAGAGTTAGCTTCTCAAATAATTTGCTCAGCATACAGATAGAGTAGGTATGAGAAAGAATACAACCTTGACACACTCTCCTCTTAATTTTAAACCTTGCAGTGTTACCCTGTTCTGTTCGCACAATATCTTCCTGGTCCAGGTATAGGTTCAAGTTATGTGCCCTGGTATTCCCATTGTTTTCAACTTCAGCTACAAATTATGATTCATACAGTCAAACACCTTTGCATAGTCAATAAAACACAAATAGACATTTATCTGGTATTCTTTACTTCCAGCCAGAATCCATCTAAAATTAGCAATGATGTCTCTGGTATCACAGCCTCTTCTAAATCCTTCTTGAACTTTTGGCACTTCCTATCTGTGTAATGTTTCAGTCATTTTTTAATAATCTTTGCCAGTATTTTCCTTGCATATGATATTAATATATATAATTTTGTTTGGTAGTTTCCATATTCAGTTGGGTCACTTTTCTTGGGAATGGGAACAAATGGCAGTCTTGGCACTAACAGTCAGGAAATCAAAAGACAAATTGCACTGGGAAAGTCTGTGATCAGGTAACACTCCAGAGTACTGAGAAGTAATGATGTCAGTCTATAGACTAAGGTGCACTTGATCCAGGCCATGGTCTTTGCAATTACTTGCTATGCATCAGAGAGCTGAACAGTGAGTAAGGATGACGAAGAAGAAGTGATGCGTTTAAGTTCAGGTGCTAAAATAAAAGAGTCTTAAACATACTGTGGATTGCCAAGGGAACAAACAGGTCTGTCTTGGAGAGGGTGAAGCCAAGTTTCTCCTTAGAGGAAAGGATTTGTTTTTTTTTCTTTTATTTTCTATTAGTTTATTTACAAAATTCCAATAGGGTTGTACATTTTGATGGGGGTGGGGTGAGGGAAATGGAAAGAATTTGTTCTTGGAAGCAAGAATTTTGAAGCTCCATTTCACATACTTTGGGCATGTAACCAGAAGGGATCAGTCCTTGGAGGAGGACATTATGCTCAGAAGGCTGGAGGGAGAGCACAGGAGAGGAAGATCCGGGATGAGATGGGTTGATACAGATCTGGGGCAATGAAGGTAGGTGTGTCAGAGTCAGTGAGACTGACTCAGGATAGGACAGGTTCAGTGCTGTTATACCCAGGGTTGCTATGAGTCATAGGTAACTCAATGGCACATAACAGCAACAACAACAACAACAATAATTTTTCAGTGCCAAAAGGATCTTGATGACTCAGTACCCTAAGGGTAGTCTGTGTTTGTCACCTTGAGGGTTTTTTTTTTGTTGTTTTGTTTATTTTTAATTGACAAAATAAGCAGTTGGAAACTACTTATATCACAGAAACTTTGTACAGACTTAAAACACTAGTCCTGTGATATCTGGCTTAATTTGGGATTATATCCAGATTTGGGGACCCTTATTTCAAAAGGGCTGTTGAAAACATTGCCAACCTGTAGAAGCCACAGTGACTGATTAGGAAGAGATACATCACAACAATCAATGTCTTTTGAGAAAGATTCATCTAAGCAGTTAAGTATCCAGCAAGATGGAATGGAGTAGTGATCATTTGGAGGCAGGAAAATCAATTAAAAGACTTGTGAAAGTCCAGGCATAATAAAAATGTAACAGGATGTTGAATGGGACTTTTCCTGTTGTCTCAGGATTTCCACTGAAGCTCCACGACCGGGGATAATAGGTAATAAAGAGGTCACAAGTTCTAAAGACAATTGCTAAGCACATCTATGCAGGATTTGCTAGCTGTCTCTGTTACTGCTCTTCTACTCATGCTCCTTCTCACTCTTATATGAGTGGCTTGTCAGAGAGAAGATTCCGGGACGTAAAGGAATTTATAGAAAAGTGCTAGAGTTTCCTCCCAACTCAAATCTTCAGTTCCCTAGAGTTTGAGGAATGAGGACTGATGTCTGAGTCTTGCTTGAAGGTGAGCAGGGAGTGAGCAAAGGGCAAGGGGGAGCAAGTTCGTCTAGACTCTGACAGAAAGAAAACAAATGTCCAGCATAAGAAGGGACTGGGTTCGAGGGCAGCCCAGAGGTGAGAGAGAATTGCTTTTGTGGGAGAATGGAGAACAGGGTTTGATATTTTTAGCAGGGTGAAGGTAGAGGATTTAGAATCTCAGAGAGACTTAGAATGTCTCAGAGAGAGCGAGTCAGCAAGTCCAGTGGTTGGACAGCATCAAGAAGAGAGGTCACTTAATAGTCAAGAGAGAATTACAAGAAGCAGCTACCATCTCTGCTATTCCCTTCCATCTCAATTCTGAAGAGGTGAGGAGCAGCAGAAAGGTAACAAAAGAGATACACGAAGGAGAGCAAAGGATAGGCCCAGCGCTGTTTCCTCTCTTGACTGTAGAAGCCTCCCCTGACTGCAGAGCCCCTCACCAAGCCTGAGTTGGGCAAAGGGGAGAAATTTTTAAACCAATGGGACATGGAAGTTATAATTTAGATTAGATTTGACTTTCTAAAAATCCAAAAGTACAAGGACGCTCACAAAATCTGCCTGAGCTTTCATCCAGTGGCAGGAAGGTGAGATGAAACAGAATACATTTGAAGGCAAAAGAATTGAAAAAGAAAACCATTTCCTGTTTATAACTCCTAGAGTACAACTTCCCATAATAAAATGATACAACCAAAACCCCAAATGCAAAAACAAAACCCAATGCTGTCAAGGTGATTCTACCAAATGGTTAACCTCTACAGCTGGTTTCCAAGGCCGAATATCTTTATGACAGGAAACTACTTTTCTTTTTCCTTAAGATGTGGCTGGGAGATTTGATCTACTCACTTTTTAGTTAACAGCACAATTTGTAACACACCACACCACTGGTTAGAAATTGACTGGTAAGATTGAAATTGTCAGTGATTCCATCTTACCTGGATCCACAATCAACACTTTTGGTATTAGCAGTCAGGAGATCGGGTGGCATAGTGCAATGGGGAAGGTGGCAGTCAAGGTCTCAAAATGACTGAGGAACAATGGTATAAGTTTGAAGAATAAGTTGTGTCTGATTCAGGCCGTCATCTTTTCACTCACTTGCTATACATCTGAAAGCTGGACAGTGAAAAAGGTTGACAGAGGAGAATTGATGCCTCTGAGCTGTGGTGCTGGAGAAGAGTATTGGAGATCCATGCACTACAAAATAACAAACCTCTGTATCTTGGATAAAGTGCAGCCAAAGTGCTCCTTGGAGGCAGAGATGATAAAGTTTCATTTCACATTCCTCTAGGGGAAGGTATTCCTTGGAAAGGGGCATCATGCCTGAAAATATGGACAGTTAGCAAAAGAGAAGAAGTTCCTTATGTAGATGGATTGACACAGTGATTGCAACATTGGGCTCAAGTATGTCGGAAATGATGATGATGGGACAGGACAGGACAAGGTTCGGATCTGTTGTTCTCAGATTTGCTATGAGCTGTACTCGACGTGATGGCAATTCATACCACCACCACCACCACCACTAGGGCACCTTAAATTGATCCCAAATCTATAACAAACAAGAGCAGTGACAACACCACCAATAGCAACCACTCACTGATTGCTTGTAGTCTTCCAACTTCTGTTTCAGGTGGTAAATCAAAAACAATAAACTCACTCTTCAGGTCAGTTGGAACACATAACTACCCTGCACCAAGGTTCTACAGCTGTACATCTATACAAGAGGAGACAGCTCATCTTTCCTCTGAGAATAGAATTGTCAAACTTTAGGTAGTTGCCCTATCCTATGATCACTGTGCCACTAGCACTCCATATACAGACTTATCTCTTTACGATACCCCGATGATTTTGTTGTTGTTATGTGCTGTCAAGTCATCTATGACTCACAGTGAACCTATAAACAGTGGATCTGAACCTTACCCTCTCCTGGGTCATACACATTATCTCTGATATATGTGAACCCGTTTTCACAGTTAATCCATCTTGTTAAGGGCCTACCTCTCTTTAGCTGACCTTCCACCTTTCCAAGCATGATGCTTTCCTCCAAGACTGGCCTCTCCTACCAACATGCCTAAAGTATGTGCTATAAAGTTTCACAATCCTTGCCTCCAAGGAGTACACTTTGCCCAACACAAATTTATTCTTTTGTCAGGATATTAAGTATACATTATTCTCCAATACCACAACACACCATGATGTTGTTGTTGTTGTTACGTGCTATTGCATCAACTGTGACTCATAGCGACCCTGTGTACAATAGCTCTGAATCTTGCCTTGTCCTGAGCCAATCTCATTGTCTTCACCACCTCTACACCCATTACTCCAGTTATTGTGTTAATCTATCTCATTTAGGGTCCTCCTCTTTTGCACTGTCCCTCCATCCTTCCAAGCATGTTGTCCTTCTCCAAGGACTAGACCCACCTGGCAACATGCTCAAAGTATATGAGACGAAGTTTCAAAAATCTCCAAGGAGCAACGTGGTTTCACCCTCTCCGGAACAAACCTATTTGTTCTCTTGGAAGTCCATAGTATGTTCAATACTCTTCTCCAGCAGCTACAACTCAAAGGCATCAATTCTTCTTTTATCATCTTTAGTCACCATGAGGTACATACTCCTAAATTCAGCTCCACTTAACAGATATTAAATGGAAGTTTAGACAAGTTAAGTAATTTGAACCAAAATATGATTAATGAGCACATGAGCTTAGACTTCACAACTCATTTAAATCTAGATAAGAGTGGCAGTTATTTTTTTTTAAAATGAAAGAAAGAAGCAAGTAAATTAGTGAATCAAATTTATGTGTCTTGTCATTCTAATCCAATCATGGATGGCATAATGAAAAGAAGGGACAAAATGTACGGGCATTGATAGCACTTTAATGATTATATAATGCACAAATAGCAATTGGTGTTAAATGTACAGTGATCAGTCACAAGATGCCCTTGAATCTATCTCGACTCAAGGTGACCAAGTGTCAGAGCAGAACTGTGCTTCACAAAGGTTTCAGCAGCCGATTTTCTGAAGATTGCCAGGCCTTTCTTCTGCATCCCAGGAAGGATGCAGACCTCCAATCTTTCGGTTAGCAGTAATGAAAGTTAACTGTTTGCACTATATAGAGGTTCCAAATGACTAGAAAACACATAATTTAAATAACTTATTTTATTGGTGAGGTTTTTTATTGTTCAGTTCCTTCTTTTGTTTTAGGAAATATTCCATAGCCACAAAGTTGTTTGGATTCCAGCAACCAGTATACTAATATATTATTTGTGCTGTAAATGTTTTCTTAAGTCTAAGATAGACGTGACTTAGTATATGTCTACTGTTTAAGAGATGATTGTTGTTGTTGTTAGGTGTCATTGAGTTGAGTATGACTCATTATGACCCTGTGAACTCTGAACCCTGCCCTACCTTGTGCTGTCCTCAGAGTCTCCAACACACTTACTTAAGCCCATTATGTCACTCTATCTGGTTGAAGGTCTTCCTCTCTTCTGCTTACTTTTCCAAGCACAATGTGATTCTTCAAGGAATAGCCTCTCAGCAACATGCCCAAAGTATGTGAGTTGAAGCTTTATCATCTATGCCCCCAAGTATCATTCTGGCTACACATTCTCTGAGACATACCTGTTCTTTTGGCAGACCACTGGCTAGTCAGCACTCTTCTCCAATACCATAGTTTAAAGACATCAATTCTTATTCTGTCACCCTCTTTCATTACCGAAAGTGATTGGAAAGACCAGGTGCACCTTAATCCTCAAACTGAAATCACTACTCCTCAATAATTTGGAGAGGTCCCTGACTACAGACTTTCCCAATGCAAGTTGTCTCCTCATCTCCTAACTGCTGGTACCAAGTGTATTGATTGTGCATCCAAGTAAGGTAAAGGCATTGACAGTCTTTTCTCCATCTATCAAGATGTCACCTATTGGTCAGGTGG